>NC_041391.1:723756663-723831111 GCF_002162155.2 Triticum dicoccoides
GACAGGGACGGGGGGCGGCGATGGAGACGAGGGCGGCGACGGGGACGGGGGCGGCGACGGGGACGGGGGCGGGCCCGGGGCGGCGACGGGGACGAGGGCGGCGACAGAGACGAGGGCGGCGACGGCGACGGAGACGACGGAAACAGAGGATGAATGAAAATTTCGTAAGTCGAGTATATATAGAAGGCACCTTTAGTACCGGTTGGAGCCACCAACCGGTACTAAAGGCTTGTTTTGGCCAGGCCAAGCGGCGGGAAGCGACCCCCTTTAGTACCGGGTGGTGGCACAAACCGGTACTAAAGGACCCCCCTTTAGTACCGGTTTGTGCCACGACCCGGTACTAAAGGGGTCGCGCTGCCACCCCAAAGTTTAGTCCCACCTCGCCGGGCGAAGGGCAGCCGCACTGGTTTATAAACCCAGCCACGGCTACCACTTCGAACTCCTCTATATAGCTAGCAGGCTTGTGGGCCTAAACTCTGCGCGCTGCCCTGTGAGTCTGCTGGGCCTTTAAGGCCTGTAATTACACACCTGTGGCCTATCAGGCCCACAGGGCAGCGCCCCAATTTTTTTTATAGTTTTTTTCTTTTCTGCTTTATTTTCTTCTATTTATTTTTGCGTAGTTTTCTGTATAGTTTTTTCTTTTCTGTTATATTTATTTTCTTCTATTTATTTGTGAGTAGTTTTTCATCTAGTTTGCCAAAATTCAACATTTTCAGAGTTCATTTTGTAGTGATTTTCAATTTCACGGTCATTTTGTAAACGATTGAAAAATAGCAAATATAATTTTTTTTCTTTTCTGCTTTAGTTTTTCTTCTATTTATTTCTGAGTAGTTTTTTCTTTTCTGCTATATTTATTTTCTTCTATTTATTTTTTAGTAGTTTTTATATAGTTTTTTCTTTTCAGCTATAGTTTTTCTTTCTTTTCTGCTATTTTTTCTGTTAGTGCCCGTAGTTTTCAAATTTGAATAGTTTAAATTTTGAATTATTTGAAATTAGTGTGAATTTGTTTGCACATAAAATTTCTTCGCGTTTCAAATGCCAAAACACATAACTACCCTAACTATTACAGAGATTCCCCTCTCGGTGCGAAACACAGAAGAAAGTGATGATAGCTAGTGAAGCCGATCACATCCCAGATCTTTGGGTGTGAAACTTTTTCTTCGCGTGTGTCCCTTTGCGCCGTAACCATGGAAAATCTTCACCATTTAACGGGATGCTCGGGTCAATATTCACTGTGAATGGAGCAATTTCATCAAACTTTTCATAATATTCTGACTTGTCTGTCTTGTCATCCACTCCCACGATGTTTCTCTTCCCAGAAAGAACTATGTGCCGCTTTGGCTCATCGTACGATGCATTCGCTTCCTTATCTTTTCTTTTTCTTGGCTTGGTAGACATGTCCTTCACATAGAAAACCTGTGCCACATCATTGGCTAAGACGAATGGTTCGTCTGCATACGCAAGATTGTTGAGATCCACTGTTGTCATTTCGTACTGCGGGTCTTCCATTACCCCGCCTCGTGTCATATTGACCCATTTGCACCGAAACAAAGGGACCTTTAAACCACGTCGATAGTCAAGTTCCCATATGTCCTGTATATAACCATAATATGTTTCCTTTCCCGTCTTGGTTTCTGCACCAAAGCGGACACCACTGTTTTGGTTGGTGCTCTTCTTATCTTGGGCGATCGTGTAAAATGTATTACCATTTATCTCGTACCCTTTGAAAGTCAATATATTCGAAGATGGTAACTGGGATAGCAAGTACAGGTCATCTTCAATAGAGGTGTCATGCATGGTACGTGTCTGCAACCAGCTGGCGAAACTCCTGGTTTGTTCACGTGTAATCCAGTCATCAGACCGCTCCGGGTGTTTGGAGCGTAGAAAATTCTTGTGTTCATCCATATACGGAGCCACCAAGGCGGAATTCTGTAGAACTGTGTAGTGTGCTTCAGTGAGAGAATGTCCATCCATACATATTATTTGTTCCCCTCCTAGCGTGCCTTTTCCATCCAGTCTGCCCTTATGCCGCGATTCAGGAACACCAATCGGCTTAAGGTCAGGAATAAAGTCAATACAAAACTCAATGACCTCCTCATTTTGATGGCCCTTGGAGATGCTTCCTTCTGGCCTAGCACGGTTATGAACATATTTCTTTAAGACTCCCATGAACCTCTCAAAGGGGAACATATTGTGTAGAAATACAGGACCCAAAACGTTAATCTCTTCGCATATGTGAACTAGGACGTGCGTCATGATGTTGAAGAAGGATGGTGGGAACACCAACTCGAAACTGACAAGACATTGCACCAAATCATTCTGTAACCTTGGTATGATTTCTGGATCGATTACCTTCTGAGAGATTGCATTGAGAAATGCACATAGCTTCACAATGGCTAATCGAACGTTTTCTGGTAGAAGCCCCCTCAATGCAACCGGAAGCAGTTGCATCATAATCACGTGGCAGTCATTAGACTTTAGGTTCTGGAACTTTTTCTCTGCCATGTTTATTATTCCCTTTATATTCGACGAGAAGCCAGACGGTACCTTAATACTGAGCAGGCATTCAAAGAAGATTTCCTTCTCTTCTTTGGTAAGAGCGTCGCTTGCATGACCCTGATGTATGCCGTCTTCTCCGTGCATACGTTGCTGGTCCTCCCGTGCCTCAGGTGTATCTTTTGTCTTCCCATACACGCCCAAGAAGCCAAGCAGGGTCACACAAAGATTCTTCGTCACGTGCATCACGTCGATTGCGGAGCGGACCTCTAGGTCTTTCCGATATGGCAGGTCCCAAAATATAGATTTCTTCTTCCACATGGGTGCGCGTCCGTCAGCGTCCTTTGGAACAGGTTGTCCGCCAGGACCCTTTCCAAATATCACCTTCAAATCCTTGACCATATCATGTACATCAGCACCAGTACGGTGGTGAGGCTTCGTCCGGTGATCCGCCTCACCTTTGAAATGCTTGCCTTTCTTTCTTACGGGATGCCTGCTCGGAAGAAATCGACGATGTCCCAGGTACACATTCTTCTTACAACTATTCAAATATATACTGTCGGTATCATCCAAACAGTGCGTGCATCCGTGGTATCCCTTGTTTGTCTGTCCTGAAAGGTTACTGAGAGTAGGCCAATCATTGATGGTCACGAACAGCAATGCCTTTAGGTCAAATTCTTCCTGTTTGTGCTCATCCCATGCACGTACACCTGTTCCATTCCACAGTTGTAAGAGTTCTTCAACTAATGGCCTTAGGTACACATCAATGTCGTTGCCGGGTTGTTTAGGGCCTTGGATGAGCACTGGCATCATAATGAACTTCCGCTTCATGCACAACCAAGGAGGAAGGTTATACAAACATAGAGTCATAGGCCAGGTGCTATGGTTGCTGCTCTGCTCCCCAAAAGGATTAATGCCATCTGCGCTTAGACCAAACCATATGCTCCTTGCGTCATCTGCAAACTCCTTCCCGTACTTTCTTTCAATTTTTCTCCACTGCGACCCGTCAGCGGGTACTCTCAAGTTTCCGTCTTTCTTACGGTCTTCTCTGTGCCATCGCATCACCTTGGCATGCTCTTTGTTTTGGAACAAACGTTTCAACCATGGTATTATAGGAGAATACCACATCACCTTGGCAGGAATCTTCTTCCTGGGGTGCTCGCCCTCGACATCACCATGCTCATCGCGGCTGATCTTATAGTGCAATGCACCACATAACGGGCAAGCGTTCAAATCCTCGTACTCACCGCGGTAGAGGATGCAATCATTAGGGCATGCATGTATCTTCTGCACCTCTAACCCTAGAGGGCAGACAACCTTCTTTGCTTCGTACGTACTCTCAGGCAATTCGTTGTCCTTTGGAAGCATATCCTTTATCATTACCAGCAACTTTCCAAATCCCTTGTCAGATACACCATTCTCTGCCTTCCATTGCAGCAATTCCAGTGTGGTGCCCAGCTTTTTCTTGTCACCTACGCAATTCGGGTACAACAATTTTTTGTGATCCTCTAACATGCGCTGCAACTTCCTCTTCTCCAAATCACTTGTGCAGTTTCTCTTTGCATCGGCAATGGCCCGACCTAGATCATCAACGGGCTCATCTGATGCCTCTTCTTCAGCTTCTTCCCGCATTGCTGGCTCAGCTTCTTCCCGCATTACCGGCTCAGCTTCTTCCCCCATTGTTGTATCATCGTATTCAGGGAACCCATGGCCAGGATAGCTGTCGTCGTCCTCTTCTTCTTCATTGTCTTCCATCATAACCCCTCTTTCTCCGTGCTTGGTCCAAACATTATAGTGGGGCATGAAACGGGACTCAAACAGGTGGACGTGAATGGTTCTTGACGTAGAGTAATTGCGATCATTCTTACAGCCAACACATGGACAAGGCATAAAACCATCCGCCCGCTTGTTTGCCTCAGCCGCAAGCAGAAAAGTATGCACGCCCTCAACGAACTGGGGAGAGCATCGGTCATCGTACATCCATTGCCGGCTCATCTTCATTACACAACACCAAATAGACCAAATTAATACAAGTTCGTACATAAAGTTCATACAACACTTAAATGCAACAAACAAATAACTCTCTAGCTAAAGCATTTAAATGCAACAACAAATGCGATCAAGATCGCAACTAAGGTAACAATTGATCCAACAGCATAATGATACCAAGCCTCACTATCGATGGCATATTTTCTAATCTTTCTAATCTTCAAGCGCATTTTCTCCATCTTGATCTTGTGATCATCGACGACATCGGCAACATGCAACTCCAATTCCATCTTCTCCCCCTCAATTCTTTTCAATTTTTCTTTCAAGTACTCGTTTTCTCTTTCAACTAAATTTAACCTCTCGACAATAGGGTCGGTTGGAATTTCCGGTTCACATACCTCCTAGATAAAAATATCTATGTCAACTTGATGGGCATAATTATTTTTCATAAACATGAAATGCAACAAAATAGTTTTAAAAGAGAATATACCACATCCGAATCATAACAAGGACGAGGGCCGACGGGGACGGATATCAAAACCATGGCACTATGTATAACAAACAACGTACGGGTAAGATAATTATTATACGAGTAACTATATATCCAAATCACACAAACATCATTTTTTATATATAAAATTTCATGAACAAGAGGCTCACCACAAGGTGGTGCCGGCGACGGGACGGTGCGGGCGATCGACGGTGGTTACGACAGAGATTTAGAAGGCACTAAGTAAACCACACCTACATATGCAAACTAAGTGTTATTTTGACCTCAAATTGCATATAAATCAAATACTACCACATATAATTCCTCCCAAATTACTAAAACCCACAATTAATCACTATATAAACCAAGAGCTAATCTAGCAATGAGAGATGAAAGGACAAAGTTGCTAACCTTGGTGATCATTTGAATGGATGAGGGCCTGCAAATCTTGACAAATTTGGGGCAAATTTTGTGATGAACTCGAGAGGAAGAAGGGAAGAACAAAAGAGAGGGAGAGGGGAAAGGGGGAAGAACAGAGTGCGGGTGGACGAAGGATTTATATAGGACGACCTTTAGTACCGGTTCGTGCCACGAACCGGTACTAAAGGTGCTGGAAGGGCCCCACTCTAACAACATCGTACCACCACTCTCATTAGTACCGGTTCATGGCACGAACCAGTGCTAAAGGTTTGCCACGAACCGGTACTAAAGAGCTCCTCCTGGATAGCCGTTGGAACCGGCACTAATGGACACATTAGTGCCGGTTCTGTTACAAACCGGGACTAATGTGTCTCACATTTGACCCTTTTTCTACTAGTGTTACCGGAACCCTCCCGGGGGTTAATGGGCCTTAGTGGGCCATGAGGGAGAAGAGGAGGGCCGGCCGGGGCAGGCCGCGCGCCCCCCTTCCCCCCTAGTCCGAATAGGACAAGGAAGGGGGGGGCCCTTTCCTCTTTCCCCTCCCCCCTTTCCTTCTCCACCAAGGCAAGAGGGGGGAGTCCTACTCCTGGTGGGAGTAGGACTCCTCCAGGTGCACCCCTAGGGGGCCGGCCGCACCTCCCCCTCCCTCCTTTATATACGGGGGCAGGGGGGCACCCTAGAACACACAAGTTGATCTTCAAGATCGTTCCTTAGCCGTGTGCGGTGCCCCCCTCCACCATATTCCACCTCGGTCATATCATCGCGGAGTTTAGGCGAAGCCCTGCGCCGGTAGAACATCATTATCGTCACCACGCCGTTGTGCTGACGGAACTCATCCCCGACACTTTGCTGGATCGGAGTCCGGGGATCGTCATCGAGCTGAACGTGTGCTGAACTCGGAGGTGCCGTACGTTCGGTACTTGGATCGGTCGGATCGTGAAGACGTACGACTACATCAACCACATTGTCATAACGCTTCCGCTTATGGTCTACGAGGGTACATGGACAACACTCTCCCCTCTCGTTGCTATGCATCAGCATGATCTTGCGTGTGCGTAGGATTTTTTTTGAAATTACTATGTTCCCTAACAGTGGCATCCGAGCCAGGTTTTATGCGTAGATGTCATATGCACGAGTAGAACACAAGTGAGTTGTGGGCGATACAAGTCATACTGCTTACCAGCATGTCATACTTTGGCTCAGCGGTATTGTGAGATGAAGCGGCCCGGACCGACATTACGCGTACGCTTATGCGAGACTGGTTTCACTGTTACGAGCACTCGTGCTTAAAGGTGGCTGGCGGGTGTCTGTCTCTCTCACTTTAGTTGAATCGAGTGTGGCTACGCCCGGTCCTTGCGAAGGTTAAAACAACATTAACTTGACGAACTATCGTTGTGGTTTTGATGCGTAGGTAAGAACAGTTCTTGCTCAGCCCGTAGCAGCCACGTAAAATTTGCAACAACAAAGTAGAGGACGTCTAACTTGTTTTTGCAGGGCATGTTGTGATGTGATATGGTCAAGACGTGATGCTATATTTTATTGTATGAGATGATCATGTTTTGTAACCGAAGTTATCGGCAACTGGCAGGAGCCATATGGTTGTCGCTTTATTGTATGAAATGCAAACGCCCTGTAATTGCTTTACTTTATCACTAAGCGGTAGCGATAGTCGTAGAAGCAATAGATGGCGTAACGACAACGATGCTACGATGGAGATCAAGGTGTCGCGCCGGTGAAAATGGTGATCACGACGGTGCTCCGAAGATGGAGATCACAAGCACAAGATGATGATGGCCATATCATATCACTTATATTGATTGCATGTGATGTTTATCCTTTATGCATCTTATCTTGCTTTGATTGACGGTAGCATTTTAAGATGATCTCTCACTAAAATTATCAAGAAGTGTTCTCCCTGAGTATGCACCATTGCGAAAGTTCTTCGTGCTGAGACACCACGTGATGATCGGGTGTGATAGGCTCTACGTTCAAATACAACGGGTGCAAAACAGTTGCACACGCGGAATACTCAGGTTAAACTTGACGAGCCTAGCATATAACAGATATGGGCTCGGAACACGGAGACCGAAAGGTCGAGCGTGAATCATATAGTAGATATGATCAACATATTGATGTTCACCGTTGAAACTACTCCATCTCACGTGACGATCGGACATGGTGTAGTTGATATGGATCACGTAATCACTTAGAAGATTAGAGGGATGTCTATCTAAGTGGGAGTTCTTAAGTAATATGATTAATTGAACTTAAATTTATCATGAACTTAGTACCTGATAGTATTTTGCTTGTCTATGTTTGTTGTAGATAGATGGCTCGTGCTGTTGTTCTGTTGAATTTTAATGTGTTCCTTGAGAAAGCAAAGTAGAAAGATGATGGTAGCAATTAAACGGACTGGGTCCGTAACCTGAGGATTATCCTCATTGCTGCGCAGAAGAATTACATCCTGGAAGCACCGCTGGTGCCAGGCCTGCTGCTGATGCAACTAACGACGTTAAGAACGTCTAGCAGAGCAAAGCTGATGACTACTCGATAGTTCAGTGTGCCATGCTTTACGGCTTAGAACCGGGTCTTCAACGACATTTTGAACGTCATGGAGCATATGAGATGTTCCAGGAGTTGAAGTTATTTTTTGAAGCAAATGCCCGGATTGAGAGATATGAAGTCTCCAATAAGTTCTATAGCTGCAAGATGGAGGAGAATAGTTCTGTCAGTGAACACATACTCAAAATGTCTTGGTATAATAATCACTTGATTCAACTGGGAGTTAATCTTCCTGATGATAGTGTCATTGACAGAATTCTTCAATCACTGCCACCAAGCTACAAGAGCTTCGTGATGAACTATAATATGCAAGGGATGGACAAGACTATTCCCGAGCTCTTGGCAATGCTAAAAGCCGCGCAGGTAGAAATCAAGAAGGAGCATCAAGTGTTGATGGTCAACAAGACCACCAGTTTCAAGAAAAAGGGCAAAGGGAAGAAGAAGGGGAACTTCAAGAAGAACAACAAACAAGTTGCTGCTCAAGAGAAGAAACCCAAGTCTGGACCTAAGCCTGAGACTGAGTACTTCTACTGCAAGCAGACTGGACAATGGAAGCGGAACTGCCCCAAATATTTGGCGTATAAGAAGGATGGCAAAGTAAACAAAGGTATATGTGATATACATGTTATTGATGTCTACCTTACTAATGCTCGCAGTAGTACCTGGGTATTTGATACTGGTTCTGTTGCTAATATTTGCAACTCGAAACAGGAACTACGGATTAAGCAAAGATTGGCTAAGGACGAGGTGACGATGCGCGTGAGAAATGGTTCCAAAGTCGATGTGATCGCGGTCGGCACGCTACCTCTACATCTACCATCGGGATTAGTTTTAGACCTAAATAATTGTTATTTGGTGCCAGCGTTAAGCATGAACATTATATCTGGATCTTGTTTGATGCGAGACAGTTATTCATTTAAGTCAGAGAATAATGGTTGTTCTATTTATATGAGTAATATCTTTTATGGTCATGCACCCTTGAAGAGTGGTCTATTTTTATTGAATCTCGATAGTAGTGATACACATATTCATAGTGTTGAAACCAAAAGATGCAGAGTTGATAATGATAGTGCAACTTATTTGTGGCACTGCGTTTAGGTCATATCGGTGTAAAGCGCATGAAGAAACTCCATACTGATGGGCTTTTGGAATCACTTGATTATGAATCACTTGGTACTTGCGAACCGTGCCCCATGGGCAAGATGACTAAAACGCCGTTCTCCGGAACTATGAAGCGAGCAACTGATTTGTTGGAAATCATACATACTAATGTTTGTGGTCCAATGAATGTTGAGGCTCGCGGCGGGTATCGTTATTTTCTCACCTTCACAGATGATTTGAGCAGATATGGGTATATCTACTTAATGAAACACAAGTCTGAAACATTTGAAAAGTTCAAAGAATTTCAGAGTGAAGTGGAAAATCATCGTAACAAGAAAATAAAATTTCTACGATTTGATCGTGGAGGAGAATATTTGAGTTACAAGTTTGGTTTACATTTGAAACAATGCGGAATAGTTTCGCAACTCACGCCACCCGGAACACCACAACGAAATGGTGTGCCCGAACGTCGTAATCATACTTTACTAGATATGGTACGATCTATGATGTCTCTTACTGATTTACCGCTATAGTTTTGGGGTTATGCTTTAGAGACGGCCGCATTCACGGGCACCATCAAAATCCGTTGAGACGACGCCTCATGAACTGTGGTTTGGCAAGAAACCAAAGTTGTCGTTTCTTAAAGTTTGGGGCTGTGATGCTTATGTGAAGAAACTTCAACCAGATAAGCTCGAACCCAAATCGGAGAAATGTGTCTTCATAGGATACCCAAAAGAAACTGTTGGGTACACCTTCTATCACAGATCTGAGGGCAAGATTTTCGTTGCTAAATTCAGATCCTTTCTAGAGAAGGAATTTCTCTCGAAAGAAGTGAGTGGGAGGAAAGTAGAACTTGATGAGGTAACTGTACCTGCTCCCTTATTGGAAAGTAGTTCATCACAAGAACCGGTTCCTGTGACAACTACACCAATTAGTGAGGAAGCTAATGATATTGATCATGAAACTTCAGATCAAGTTTCTACTGAACCTCGTAGGTCTACCAGAGTAAGATCCGCACTAGAGTGGTACGGTAATCCTATTCTGGAAGTCATGTTACTTGACCATGATGAACCTACGAACTATGAGGAAGCGATGATGAGCCCAGATTCCGCAAAATGGCTAGAGGCCATGAAATCTGAGATGGGATCCATGTATGAGAACAAAGTATGGACTTTGGTTGACTTGCCCGATGATCGGCAAGCCACTGAGAATAAATGTATTTTTAAGAAGAAGACTGACGCTGATGGTAATGTAACTGTCTATAAAGCTCGACTTGTTGTGAAAGGTTTTTGACAAGTTCAAGGGGTTGACTACGATGAGACTTTCTCACCCGTAGCGATGCTTAAGTCTGTTCGAATCATGTTAGCAATTGCTGCATTTTATGATTATGAAATTCGGCAAATGGATGTCAAAACTGCATTCTTGAATGGGAGTTGTATATGATGGAGCCAGAAGGTTTTGTTGATCCAAAAGGTGCTAACAAAGTGTGCAAGCTCTAGCGATCCATTTATGGACTGGTGCAAGCATCTCGGAGTTGGAATAAACGCTTTGATAGTGTGATCAAAGCATATGGTTTTATACAGACTTTTGGAGAAGCCTGTATTTACAAGAAAGTGAGTGGGAGCTCTGTAGCAGTTCTGATATTATATATAGATGACATATTATTAATTGGAAATGATATAGAATTTCTGGATAGCATAAAGGGATACTTGAATAAAAGTTTTTCTATGAAAGACCTCGGTGAAGCTGCTTATATATTGGGCATCAAGATTTATAGAGATAGATCAAGATGCTTAATAGGACTTTCACAAAGCACATACCTTGATAAAGTTTTGAAAAAATTCAAAATGGATCAGGCAAAGAAAGGGTTCTTGCCAGTACTACAAGGTGTGAAGTTGAGTCAGACTCAATGCCCGACCACAGCAGAAGATAGAGAGAAAATGAAAGATGTTCCCTATGCTTCAGCCATAGGCTCTATCATGTATGCAATGCTGTGTACCAGACCTGACGTGTGCTTAGCAATAAGCTTGGCAGGAAGGTACCAAAGTAATCCAGGAGTGGATCACTGGACAGCGGTCAAGAACATCCTGAAATACCTGAAAAGGACTAAGGATATGTTTCTCGTATATGGAGGTGACAAAGAGTTAGTCGTAAATGGTTACGTCGATGCAAGCTTTGACACTGATCCGGACGATTCTAAATCGCAAACCGGATACGTGTTTTTATTAAACGGTGGAGCTGTTAGTTGGTGCAGTTCTAAACAAAGCGTCATGGCGGGATCTACATGTGAAGCGGAGTACATAGCTGCTTCGGAAGCAACAAATGAAGGAGTCTGGATGAAGGAGTTCATTTCCGATCTAGGTGTCATACCTAGTGCATCGGGACCAATGAAGATCTTCTGTGACAATACTGGTGCAATTGCCTTGGCAAAGGAATCCAGATTTCACAAGAGGACCAAGCACATCAAGAGACGCTTCAATTCCATCCGGGACCAAGTCCAGGTGGGAGACATAGAGATTTGCAAGATACATACGGATCTAAATGTTGCAGACCCATTGACTAAGCCTCTTCCATGAGAAAAACATGATCAGCACCAAGACTCCATGGGTGTTAGAATCATTACTGTGTAATCTAGATTATTGACTCTAGTGCAAGTGGGAGACTGAAGGAAATATGCCCTAGAGGCAATAATAAAGTTATTATTTATTTCCTCATATCATGATAAATGTTTAATATTCATGCTAGAATTGTATTAACCGGAAACATGATACATGTGTGAATACATAGACAAACATATAGTCACTCGTATGCCTCTACTTGACTAGCTCATTAATCAAAGATGGTTATGTTTCTTAAGCATAGACATGTGTTGTCATTTGATTAATGGGATCACATCATTAGGAGAATGATGTGATTGACTTGACCCATTCCGTTAGCCTAGCACTTGATCGTTTAGTATGTTGCTATTGCTTTCTTCATGACTTATACATGTTCCTGTAACTATGAGATTATGCAACTCCCGTTTACCGGAGGAACACTTTGGGTGCTACCAAACGTCACAACGTAACCGGGTGATTATAAAGGAGTACTACAGGTGTCTCCAAAGGTACATGGTGGGTTCGCGTATTTTGAGATTAGGTTTTGTCACTCCAATTGTCGGAGAGGTATCTCTGGGCCCTCTCGGTAATGCACATCACTATAAGCCTTGCAAGCAATGTAGCTAATGAGTTAGTTACAGAATGATGCATTATGTAACGAGTAAAGAGACTTGCCAGTAACGAGATTGAACTAGGTATTGGATACCGACGATCGAATCTCGGGCAAGTAACATACCGATGACAAAGGGAACAACGTATGTTGTTATGCGGTTTGACCGATAAAGATCTTCGCAGAATATGTAGGAGCCAATATGAGCATCCAGGTTCCGCTACTGGTTATTGACCGAGAATAGTTCTAGGTCATGTCTACATAGTTCTCGAACCCGTAAGGTCCGCACGCTTAACGTTACCATGACAGTTTTATTATGAGTTTATAAGTTTTGATGTACTGAAGGTTGCTCGGAGTCCCGGATGTGATCACGGACATGACGAGGAGTCTCGAAATGGTCGAGACATAAAGATTAATATATTGTAAGCCTATATTTGGATATCGGAATGGTTCCGGGTGAAATCGGGATTTTACCGGAACACTGGGGGGTTACGGGAACCCTCCCGGGGGTTAATGGGCCTTAGTGGGCCATGAGGGAGAAGAGGAGGGCCGGCCAGGGCAGGCCGCGCGCCCCCCTCCCCCCTAGTCCAAATAGGACAAGGAAGGGGGGGCGGCGCCCCCCTTCCCTCTTTCCCCTCCCTACTTTCCTTCTCCACCAAGGCAAGAGGGGGGAGTCCTACTCCCGGTGGGAGTAGGACTCCTCCAGGCGCACCCCTAGGGGGCCGGCCGCACCTCCCCCTCCCTCCTTTATATACGGGGGCATGGGGGCACCTTAGAACACACAAGTTGATCTTCAAGATCGTTCCTTAGCCGTGTGCGGTGCCCCCCTCCACCAGATTCCACCTCGGTCATATCGTCGCGGAGTTTAGGCGAAGCCCTACGTCGGTAGAACATCATCATCGTCACCACACCGTCGTGCTGACGGAACTCATCCCCGACACTTTGCTGGATCGGAGTCCGGGGATCGTCATCGAGCTGAACGTGTGCTAAACTCGGAGGTGCCGTACGTTCGGTACTTGGATCGGTCGGGTCGTGAAGACATACGACTACATCAACCGCGTTGTCATAACGCTTCCGCTTACGGTCTACGAGGGTACGTGGACAACACTCTCCCCTCTCGTTGCTATGCATCACCATGATCTTGCGTGTGCGTCGGAATTTTTTTGAAATTATTACGTTCCCTAACATGTTTAACCTCCGACAATAATGTTTTCTTTGAAACTCATCCTACCTATTTTTTCATAAAGGATCGGGCAACAAAGGAGCTCATCCATCACGGTAGATGCATTGGAGGATTATATCCCATCACATCAAGAGTCTTTGATCGAAAGCGTCATCGTCAAGTTTATTCTGCCATCAAGCCCTCCTTAGCCAAATGGCACCAAAGATTAGGTCATCCTTCTCCAAATATAGTCAAGCAAGTAGTCAATAAAGGCAATCTTTCATTGTCACGTAGTCCCGAAAGTGAGTCAGTTTGTGAAGCTTGTCAATGTGTAAAGAGTCACCAACTTCCTTATCCTTTGTCAAATAGTGTGTCTCATGCTCCTTTAGAGCTTATTTTCAGTGATGTATGGGGTCATGCAAGAGATTCTTTTGGTCGAAAGAAATAATATGTCAGTTTTATTGATGATTATAGCAAATTCACATGGATATATTTGCTTAAGTTCAAATCTGAAGTCTTTTCTGTTTTTCAAGAATTCCAAAAACTTGTTGAAAGACAATTTGATAGAAAGATCCTTGCAGTCCAAAGTGACCGGGGAGGAGAATATGAGAAACTCAATTCCTTCTTCTGTAGCGTTGGCATTATTCATCATGTCTCTTGTCCTCATGCACATCAACAAAACGGTTCAGCCGAACACAAACATTGTCATATTGTGGAAGTTGGTTTGTCTCTTTTAGCTCATGCATCAATGCCACTTAAATATTGGGATGAGGCCTTCATCACGGCTACTTATCTTATCAATCATTTGCCTAGTCGAGTCATTGGCAACACTACTCCTTTCGAACGTTTGTTTCATCAAAAACCAGACTATAGCTCTCTCAAAAATTTTGGGTGTGCTTGCTACCCAAATTTGCGTCCCTACGATCGCCATAAACTTGAGTTTTGGTCCACACAATGTGTGTTTCTTGGCTACAGTAATCTTCATAAAGGATACAAATGTCTAGAAATCTCATCAGGCTGTATCTATATTTCTCGTGATGTCATTTTTGATGAAACATTATTTCCATTTGCTAAACTTCATCCTAATGCGGGAGCTCTTTTGTGTGCTGAAATCTCATTTCTTTCCGATCCTCTGTCTTCTCTCGATCACGGGGGTGAATTAATTAGAAGTAATCATGTGGAAAATTCCATGGAAAATTTTAAATCTAATGTTGATTGTGCAGCCACATGACATGATTTTATGTGTGTAGATGCAGCCAAAATAGGATCAGGCGCCAGATACCAGGCAGATTCACCTGGCGCTGCAGCTACGCGATCCGAGGCTGATCCACACCGCAGTCTGACGGGTGCGGGATCCCAGGCGGATCGCCTTGTGTCTCCCGTGGCGACCGGTCGGGTAGCCGACAGCCATCCAGGCGCGGAGCCAACTAGCGCCTCTGGTCAGGTGGCCGACAGCCCGCCAGGCGCGGAGCCCACCCGCGCGGAGCCACTAGCCCGCACAGCAGCGCCTCGCCCCGTGCCACGAGTCCCGATGCTGCTGGCGAGGGGGAGAGCGTGTCTGCCTCTGTACCGGATGGATTTTCTGTGCCGGACGGATCTTCTGTGGCTAGTTCTGCAGCAACTTCAGTTCCTCTCCGTCATACACGATCTCAGTCAGGTATTGTCAAGGAGAAGAAATATACGGATGGTACAATCAGGTATGATAAACTTAAGCGTGCGTTTCTCACAAGTACCGGTGAACCAACAAATTTGCATGATGCTCTTGCACACAAGGATTGGAAGAAGGCTATGGATGTTGAATATGATGCACTTATTCAAAACAAAACTTGGCGGTTAGTTCCACCAAAGAGGGATGCTAATGTGATTGACTGCAAATGGGTATATAAAATTAAGAAAAGAGCTGATGGAAGTATAGACAGATACAAAGCCGGACTAGTTGCAAAAGGTTTTAAGCAAAGGTTTGGTATAGATTATGAGGATACCTTTAGTCCCGTTATTAAATCAGCTACTATTCGACTTGTATTGTCTATTGCTATTTCCAGAGGTTGGAGCCTACGACAGCTAGACGTTCAGAACGCATTTCTTCATGGTGTTCTTGAGGAAGAAGTGTTCATGTGGTAGCCACCAAGATATGAAAACAAGAACACACCACATTATGTCTGTAAGTTGGACAAAGCATTGTATGGGTTAAAACAGGCCCCAAGAGCCTGGTACTCAAGGCTAAGTACACATTTGCAAAAGCTTGGGTTTACACCATCAAAGGCAGATACCTCATTATTCTTTTATCATAAGAACAATGTTACTATATTTGTTCTTGTTTATGTTGATGATATAATTGTTGCCAGTTCCAGCTCAGATGCTACAACTTGTCTGCTTCAGGATTTAAAGCTGGAGTTTGCTCTTAAAGACTTAGGAGATCTACATTACTTTCTTGGAATTGAGGTCAAGAAGGTAAAGGATGGCATACTTCTTACACAAGAAAAAATATACCACTAACATTCTCAGAAGGGTAGGTATGGAAAAGTGTAAGCTAGTCAGTACACCTATCTCTACTTCAGAAAAACTTACTGTTGAAAGTGGAGAGGCACTTGGGTCAGATGATGCAACAAACTATAGAAGTGTTGTAGGTGCATTGCAGTACTTGACTCTTACACGTCCTGATATTTCATATTCTGTTAACAAAGTATGTCAATATTTGCATTCTCCTACTACTGTTCATTGGACAGCAGTCAAAAGGATTTTGAGGTATCTCATGTTTACAGAGGGACTTGGTCTTCAGATTGTCAAGTCTTCATCTATGCTTGTTTCAGCTTACTCTGATGCAGATTGGGCAGGTGTGCTGATGATAGAAGGTCAAAAGGTGGTTTTGCTGTGTTTCTGGGAACAAACCTTGTGTCATGGAGTGCAAGAAAACAGGCAACAGTCTCACGGTCAAGCACTGAGGCTGAGTATAAAGCTTTGGCTAATGCAACAGCTGAAGTAATGTGGATTCAGACGTTGCTACATGAACTTGGAATTAAAGTTCCACATGGTGCAAGATTATGGTGTGATAATATTGGTGCAACCTATCTTTCAGCTAATCCTGTTTTTCATGCACGGACGAAACATATTGAAGTTGATTTTCACTTTGTCAGAGAAAGAGTGACACACAAACTGCTTGATATAATGTTTACTCCAATAGGTGATCAACTTGATGATGGATTCACAAAGCCTCTGACAATGAGGAGGTTAGATGATTTCAAGTACAATCTCAACCTTGGCAAATAGGGTTTAGATTGAGGGGGAGTGTTAGAATATAAAGTGTATAGGGATAGGAAAGTGGTTTAACTTGTATCCCTGTCTATCTCTTCTTCTCTCCCGTATCTCCTATAACCTCTCGAGAGGATCATGATCGATCTCTCTCTCTCTCTCAAACTTGTACGTCAAGGCTTTGGCCATATATATACATTGCGGCCCGAGACAAAGGGTTCTACGCTTCCTCACAACCCAGAGTGTTTGGAATATCTCTAGATAGCTTATTTGTTGAAAGTGATAAATATGAAAGTTGTTTGGCATTGCCAATCTGGGAAGGAAGACGTCCATCAAGGTTGTTGAAAGATAGATCAACTACTGATATTGTTGGAATTCTAAAGATCTCCTTTGGCACCCTACCATGAAGATAGTTGTTGGAAATGTTTAAATGTTGAAGCATTTGGAGGTTTCCTAGGCCTGGGGGTATGGGACCACCAAACTTATTAGAGTTGAGAAGGAGTTCCCCCAGTAGAGATAAATTCGAAAGAGATGTTGGAAGAAATCCTGTAAAGTCGTTGTGATGTAACTCTATTGTTTGTAACTTCTTGAGACTTCCAAGCCATTCAGGAATCTCACCCATAAATCGATTATTGTACAAACTTAATCTAGTCAGGTTGGGAAGATTTTCAATGCCAGAAGGAAAACTCCCTGACAATTTATTTTCTGACAGGTATAGAGTATCAAGCTGGGAAGAAAGGTTACCCAATGAAGCTGGGTTAACATGTTTGATATCCTTGTTTGCCAAGGAGTAAATAGGTTTCTTGGTGCTGCACTAGTTACTGCTTTTTTTTGCGGAATATGCACTAGTTACTGCTTAACCAGGAGAAAATAGTTGAGCATTTGAACTCATGCCGTCACCGGCTTGTTATTTTTCTGTGGACTTACTCATGCTTGATTATTACCCTCTTATATATACATACATGGTATGTTTAAGTTTCAAGATAACTGACGGAACTGATTTTATTCTGTTGTACTCACCGTAACTTTTGGGTCGTCTTATGCTAAAAAACTCGTGTGAACAACCCATGCATCCGACAAATGTTTCTCGGCCACAGCCCATCTAGTGTCCTCAGACGTGACGCAAACAAAAAAAAGGCAATGCCTTGTTTGTTTTTTTTCCGGTTTTGTCTAGCCAATTTTTCTACTGCTTTTTTTCTCAATCTCCTTCTTTCTTCATTTTCTTTTCCTTTCTAAAATTCATGAAATCTTTCTAAAACCCTGAACTTTCCATAAATTCATGAACTGTGTTTCAAGTCCGTTTTTTTCTCGAAAAGGGGGTTTGCCCCGGCCTCTGCATCATGACGATGCATACGGCCATATTATTAAAAGTCATAAGGTCCAACATAAGTCTTAAAGTCTCCAAAAAGAAAAAAGGCTCACAAAGAGCAATAAAGCAAACACAGGAAATGATGCGGAGCATCCCTCGTCCATCCACATGGACACGCCATCACCATCGCAAGCACCGAGAAGACCGGTGACAAGAGCACGTGCACGCAACATCGACAACAAGGTCACTTCTTTCCTCTTCGAGTCTCGTTCGGAATCGCATATGAATCGGATCCTACCTCAAACGGAGATGTTATGCTTTCTTAGGTACTTGGGAGATCGTCACGAGGAACACGGATGGAAACACGAAGTTCACCCGGAGACACATGCACCTACGGTCAAGAAGAAGGAGAAGGAGAGAAGCTAGAAGAACGAGAGGAGTCGGAGCTCCCTGGACACCCCGGGTGCCCGGACTCTTTGGCACCGGGTGCCCGACCGCATGCCTAGGCGTCGCCCCCAGCCGGCCCCGGGTGCCCGGCCGGTGGAGTCCCGGGTTCCCGGCCGCTCCCAGCCGTCGGCCCAGCCGCACCGGCTGCCCGGCCCCACAGCCCCGGGTGCCCTGGTCACCTCCAGCCGCCGGCCCAGCCCACTTCGGGTGCCTGGCCTCGTTGCCCAGGGTGCCCATGCCACCTCCCGCGCCGGCCCAGCACACCCCCGGGTGCCCGGGCTTTGGGACCCCGGGTGCCCGGCCGAAGCCGCCCAGCCCCTGCACCGACCCCGGGTGCCCGGGCCTGAGTCCCCTGGGTGCCCGCACCACACCGAGAGCCTGCGTGCCTCCTTGGGGCTTTGCCCTTGTATCCCCCCTCCTCTCTTATTTCGTCCCTAAACTATATAAGGGCATCACCTAGCTCATTTAGAGGGGATAGCTAAGGATAGACACAAATCATAGAGCTTAGCTCATGTATCTCCCCTTGTGGGTTTCCTCCTAAGGGAGAAGGATCCCTAGGATCATCAAGCCCTCCTAAGGGAGAAGGATCCATAGGATCATCAAGCCCTCCTAAGGGAAAAGGATTCCCCAAGTGAATCATCAAGCCCTCATCTCCTTCATAGGATTTGGGATGACTCTACCATGTGCCTTGTTTCCCTTTGATTGTTCATGTACCTTGTGGATCTTGTGTGTTTGTTGGTTTAGTGGATGTGTGATTGGACTTGTTCTTGACTGTCCCACTTGTTTTCTCTCTTATGTTCATCTTGTTCTTGGGGATTCCCCCTCCAATTCATGAAAGATCTTCACTTAGGGTTCCACCCTACAACATCTTGGTATCATGAGCCATGGTTTCTCACGAAATTGGAGCCCCCCTTCTTGTTTTCTAGCCTAATTTTGTATGTTCTTCCCCAATTTCGAAAATTCTCGACCAAAAATAGCCCCAATTTTTATTTGTGATTTGTTGGTTTGATGAGATTTTGTTGGATTTGATCCATGGATTTGCTTGGTTTCAAGTGGATCTAGCATTCTCCCCATCCATCTCCACCTTTCCCTCCACAAAATCCACCAATTTCTCCCATATTCCCACGAATTTCCGCCCAAATCCGACACCACCGGGCACCCGGACCTCAAACCCCGGGCACCTGGACCCCCCCGGCCACCCCCGCTGACCACCCCGGGTGCCCGCACCCCAAACCCCGGGCACCCGCACCCCCGGGCTGTTTGCCTCGGACCACCCCGGGTGCCCGCACCTTCCACCCCCGGGCACCCGCACGCCCCAGAATCAGCCGCGTGCACTTTACGTTTTCACTCATAACTTTCACTTTCGAACTCCGATTTGGGTGTTCTTTGGCTCATTGAAAAGCTAGCGACGTGCCCGAGCTGCTCATCTTGGTTTTACCACCATTTGACTCCATAAAAAATCTGGCATTTTGGCATCTTTGCCTCGGCCATCCACCATATCATCCGCAAAACCACCATAACTTTTCGCAACCTAACCCATTTTCGATCCATATAGCATTTGTGGTTGCTTGAGTGGTGACTTGTGTCTCCTAAGGTGTTTCGGCTACTTAGGGACGGTTGCTTCGTCATCAACCACCACCACCACTTTCGCATTGCTAACTCCAGAACCACCAATGCATTCCGCTACCACCATTTGACATTTTCCGAGTTCGCGGTTTTTTATCATTTCCTAAGGTGTTTCAGCTACTTAGGGACGGGTCTACATCATCTTGGTATCTACATCAAGAACACCGCCACTCATCATCGCCATGAGGTCATCATCGAAATTGACCACTTCACCATTTTGACAACCTAACCGTAAGCAAGAACGGTAACCTCCGTATCACCTTGGTATCGTGGTATCCCTTCATTATACATTCTTGCCATTACATTGTTAACCCTTTAGCCCATTTTGCGTCACTTGCCTATTGAGACTAGCCATTGAGTATTGCCGGCAATGTTACTTGTGCACTAAGCACATTAGTGATCCATACAAACCATATCATATTGGTATCATCTTGGTTTCATCATATCATCCCTTGTGTCACAAGATTGTACCCGCATATACAAAATTGTTGTCTTGGTTTGTGCATTTCGCGTAAGTGGCCATATCAAAACAAGAAAAGAGAATAAGCTTTTAAGCAAAAAGAGAGCAAAGAGCTTGTGAGCAAGAGCCATAGCATCATACCACATTGCACATAAGATTGTCATATCCAATCATCTTGGATCATCTTGAGAAAAAGACCGGGAACATCATACACATAGCATGCTTGGGATTGAAGGCTCATATATTTTGCATCTTATAGGTTGTGCACAAGTGTCATATCCGCCTATTGAGCAATCGTGCTAGCGTCTCTCTTGAGTTGTGCAACATGAGCGTTTTCCGTGGATTCCACATTTTGTGCTCACTCCTTGGTTGCGCGACCCCATTTATCTATCTGTGTGTGTGTTTCCGTGTGCCACATATTGCTATTGGTTTACTTGTTTCACTTGAGAATTTGTGAATCTTTTCCAACATTATTGACTCTTGCTAACATTTTGCATCAAATTTTTGTGCCACTATCCTCACCGAGCTCCACCATAAGCTTTACTTGATAGGTGTGAGTGAACAAGTCCGGTACCAATTCCACTATTCTTTCATCTCACATTGAGTGAAACGGGATACATCCTCAACTTTAGGAAAAGGTAACTTGGTATTGTTTATCTCATTTCCTACTCACCTCTACTCGAGTCTTGTGATGGATAGGTGAGGGAGTCCTGGATTAGGGGGTGTCCGGATGGCCGGACTATGACCTTTGGCCGGACTCCCGGACTATGAAGATACAAGATTGAAGACTTTGTCCCGTGTCCGGATAGGACTTTCCTTGGCGTGGAAGGCATGCTTGGTGATATGATATGAAGATCTCGTCCCATTGTAACCGACTCTATGTAACCCTAGCCCTCTCCGGTGTCTATATAAACTGGAGAGTTTTAGTCCGTAGGACGAACAACAATCATACCATAGGCTTCCCATCCTAAGGACCAGATGTGTCCGGATTCCTAATCCCTCTAAGCCAGGCATCCGCGGAGGGGAGGACGTCGCCCAAGCCCTGAACCTAAAGTCAGGTAGCAGGCCTGATTCATTGAATAACGTCCAAGAAAGCAAGCTTCCGAGTTCGGAAATTTCTTGGCCCCTGAGTCTTAGATCGGGCGAGGTTCCGGATTTAAATCCACCCGCCCACCCAAATATAAGGGATCTATCCAAATTCGGCAAGAGCCCGAGGAAACAATACATCATTACTGGGCCAGATTCCTCCTGGTTAGGAACATGATAAAGGACTGCCGCGAGAGGGATGCAATTTCATTCTTCTGTAACAACTGCACGGACATCGGAATCCTCAACGCCATAAGTCGCCGCGAAATTACACGCTTCACCGACTTGACATCCATAGTACAAAAGTACTGTGCGACAGAAAGCGTTCGAAAAACCGAGACAAAATTCTGGGACAATCCGACCCTGAATACAATCCCAATCCGAAAGAAAATGCCGCATTATCGCCAGGCACCTGGGCCAAACAGCAAAAAACAAAAACCCTCTATAGGGTATGGAACCATACTAGAGGGATGGCTCAATGGACCCTGTAAAATTCATAGTACGGAGGAAGTCACACCAACTCATAGCGTTAGAGCATGTTGGATACTCCGGCAGGTGGCCAGAAGTGGCGAGGAGCTTCTAACTCCAGAATCCGCAGAGCACCACCCTAGAAACACCAGTACGGTGTCAACAGTCTTCGAGACTTTTGCATCAAACAATGCGAGGAAACGAACGCTCCGCGGCCTTACCGAAGTCTACCAAGTAGCGACAATAAACCCATGGAGTGACACGGCTATTACCTTTAATGCCAGTGACGAACCTAAATTCCGGACAGCCCGAGCACCAGCCGCACTGGTCCTCAGTCCGATAGTGGACGGCTTCGGGCTTACAAAGGTACTCATGGACGGTGGCAGCGGACTGAACCTCATCTATGAGGAAACCCTGCGAAAAATGGAAATAGACTAGAGCCGCATTGAGCGAAGCAACACAACCTTTAGAGGAATAATCCCCAGCCGAGAAGCATGCTGTTCAGGGAAAATCACACTAGATGTGGTGTTCGGCATGCCGGATAATTACAGATCCAAGGAGGTCACATTTCAAGTGGCCCCGTTCAGCAGCGGATACCACGCTCTGTTACGGCGAGAAGCATTCACAATTTTTCAAGCCCATTACGAGTACATGAAGCTCAAAATGCCCGGACCCAACGGAATCATCACTCTTGCTAGTGATCCGGACACAGCGCTCCGCGCCAAAAACAAGACAGCAGCACTGGCCCTCGAGGCATTATCCGAAGCCCTGGCGGCCGAGGAACTAACTGTGTTGTGCTCCATGATGGACAGGGATGACGTGATACTCGACAAAAGATCCAAGTCCACCTCCTTCAAGCCGGCAGACGAAATAGTCAAGTTCCAAGTCCATCCAACGGACACTACAAAAACAGCCTCCGTCGGGGCACAACTAAACCCTGATGTAGACGCCGCACTCAGAGAATTCCTACGAGAAAACTGGGACATTTTTGCCTGGCACCCTTCAGACATGCCAGGAATCCCACGCAGGCTGGCCGAGCATAGCCTAAACGTCCTAAAAGGATTCAAGCCCGTTAAGCAGACTCTTCGGCGTTTCTCCGAACCTAAGAGACAAGCCATGGGAGAGGGGCTAGCCAAACTACTGGAAGCCGGATTCATCAGAGATATAAAACATCCGGACTGGCTAGCAAACCTGGTGATGGTACCAAAGAAGGACAAATCCTGGCGCCTATGCGTCAATTTCAAAGACCTAAATAAGGCCTGCCCAAAGGATCCCTTCCCCCTCCCCCGCATTGATCAAATCATCGACGCCACTGCAGGACACGATTCATTGTGTTTCCTCGATGCATACTCTAGCTACCACCAAATCAAGATGGCAGAGTCAGACCAAGCCGCAACAGCATTCATCACCCCATACGGCCCATTCTGCTTCAACATAATGCCCTTCGGGCTCAAAAACGCCGGCGCAACATATCAGCGCATGATTCAGACATGTCTGGCCAACCAGATCGGCAAAACGGTTGAAGCGTACGTGGATGACGTGGTCGTCAAAATCAAACACGTCGAAACTCTAATAGACGACTTGAGGCTCACGTTCGATAACCTCCAAACATATGACATTAGGCTTAACCCGGAAAAATGCGTTTTCGGCATACCAGCCGGAAAGCTCTTGGGATTCATCGTATCCGGTAGAGGAATTGAAGCAAACCCAGCCAAGATCCGAGCTCTGTCACAATTGGATATTCCAAAAGATCTCAAGCAAATACAAAAATTGACTGGATGCGTGGCGGCTCTAAGCCGCTTCATCTCCCGCTTGGGGGAAAAGGCATTACCCCTTTACCGCCTCCTCCGGCGCACCGAACACTTCGAGTGGACGGATGCCGCCACGGCCGGACTTGAAGAAATAAAAGCCATACTGGCAACAAACCCTGTCCTGGCCGCCCGAACATCGGCGAACCAATGTTGTTATACATCGCGGCAACTCACCAAGTTGTAAGCGCAGTCCTCATCGTCGAACGAGAAACGGACGGACACAAATTCCCTGCCCAGAAACCAGTGTACTACGTGTCCACTATCCTCACTCCATGCAAGTCTCGGTACCCGCATTACCAAAAAATAGCATACACAGTGTTCATGGCATCCCGGAAGCTACGACACTACTTTCAAGAGTGTTCGATAACAGTAGCCTCCGAAGT
Source organism: Triticum dicoccoides (assembly GCF_002162155.2). Classification (NCBI taxonomy): domain Eukaryota; kingdom Viridiplantae; phylum Streptophyta; class Magnoliopsida; order Poales; family Poaceae; genus Triticum; species Triticum dicoccoides. Next base: position 723,780,930 of record NC_041391.1, read on the forward strand.
ACCTCTTAACGATATCATAAACAACCACGACGCAACAGGCCGGATTGCCAAATGGGCCATTGAGCTCCTCCCGTTCGACATAACAAATAAGCCACGGTGATCCATCAAGTCGCAAGCCTTGGCCGACTTTGTCGCTGAATGGACTGACGCCGAACTCCCTGAAGAGTACGACACATATTCCAACTGGACCATGCACTTTGACGGCTCCAAAATGCTGGCGGGTCTGGGGGCTGGCATCGTCCTGACGTCCCCAACAGGAGATACAGTCCAATATGTACTCCAGATAATGTATACGGACTCCAACAATGAAGCCGAATACGAGGCCCTTCTACATGCCCTCCGGATGGCAGTCTCCATGGGCATTCAATGCCTAGAGGCGCATGAGGATTCGAACCTCGTGATATCCCAAATAAACGGAGACTTTGACGCCAAAGATCTGAAAATGGCAGCTTACCGCAACGTCGTCCTAAATATGTCAGCTTGGTTCGAAGGGCTGGAATTCCACCATATAGCCCGGGAAAATAATCAGGCAGCAGACATCCTGGCACGCATCGGCGCAAAGCGCGATGCAGTCCCCCCCAACATTTTCCTGGAAAGGCTATTCAAGCCATCTGTACAGTGGAAAGGGGAATCCGGAATTAACAATCCGGACCAGGCCACATCACCTGACCCCAAACACCCTGACACAACGGAAGACTCCGTCAATGAAGTCACACCCTCAGCCCACGTAATAATGGCAGTAATTGCCCCGTGGACAGAACCATTCTTAGCCTACTTAACTAGGCAGGAACTCCCCGAGGACCAAAATGAGGCACGCTGCATAGTGCGGCGATCTAAAGCCTATAAAGTCCACGAAGGAGAGCTTTATAAGAAAAGCACCACGGAGTCCTTCAAAGGTGTATCTCCGAAGAGGAAGGGCAGAACCTTCTGGCGGAAATTCACGCCGGACTCGGCGGGCACCACGCCGCAGCCCGAGCCCTTGTGAGCAAGGCCTTCTGTACCGGATTTTATTGGCCGATGGCCTGGGAAGACGCTCAGGACTTAGTCCAGCGATGCGTCGGTTGCCAATTATTCGCTAATCAAAGCCACATGCCGCCTACCGCCCTAAAAACCATACCCATCACCTGGCCTTTTGTGGTCTAGGGGCTTGACATGGTTGGACCCCTTAAAGGAGGAACCCACAAGCAAAAATATCTACTGGTCATGGTGGATAAATTCACCAAATGGATAGAGGCCAAGCCTATTAAGACGGCCGAATCCGGACCAGTGATAGACTTCATATCCGGGGTTGTACACCATTACGACATCCCCCACAGCATCATTACTGACAACAGCACAAACTTTACGGCCGATGAAGTTAAACTTTGGTGCAAAAACATGGGCATTAAGCTCGATTACGCTTCAGTCTATCACCCACAAACTAACGGTCAAGTCGAGCGAGCCAACGGTCTAATCATGAGCGGCATCAAACCTAGATTAGTGCGATCCCTCAAGGAATCTAACACGCACTGGGTAGAGGAGCTTGACTCCGTACTCTAGGGGCTCCGGACCACGCCGAATCACACTACCAGATTCACACCATTTTTCATGGTATACGGCGCAGAGGCAGTCCTGCCCTACGACATAATTCATGACTCACCTCGCGTGCGCATGTACGAAGAAAGAGAAGCCGAGCTCGATCGGCAGGACAGCTTGGACGCATTGGAAGAGGAGCGTGACATGACAAAGGCCCGTTCCGCATTCTATCAACCGCAGGCTCGAAGATATCAAAGCAGAGAAGTATGGGCCAAAACTTACAATGTTGGCGAACTAGTTCTACGCCTGCCGGACAGGAAAAAGGACAAACTCAAGCCCAAATGGGAGGGTCCCTTCATAATCGACCAAGTCCTGACTGGTGGAGCGTACGTTTGCGAAATGCATCGGACAACCGACTCGAGCCGAAAACATGGAACGCAGCACGCCTACGAAGATTCTACGCCTAGCGCCGGACTCTGTGTTCGTATCCTTCCTCTGTCACTTTCCTTTTTTTTAATTTAGCTTCCTGGTATTTTTCTCCTCCTTCCTCCCTTCTTTCTCCCAAGCCTTAGGGGCTTGCTTGCGCGATTGTTCGCACACAATTGACGCGCCACCCATGCTCATTATACCTGGGGGCTTCTTTATTAGAAGCTTATATACACGGGCCTCATGCCCAAAACATGCGTGACACTTCCGCATGAACCATTTATGCACCATTATATGCATCGATATGACTTAAGTTTTGGCCAAGCTGGGTTGCCTGGCTCCTGTGCTTACCCCTACGTTCTTGTTTGTTCGGCTAGGTGGTAAAGGGAGAACCTCTGCGATTGTTACTGCCGGGTCAGCCGGATGTGTACCTCAGACTGGGTGAAGCCAAAAGCTAGCGTTCTTAAGGGAAATTCGGTCGGTGAACTAAAAGATGATTTTTCATTTGTCTATTTATTTGCCCCCAGATGCTTTTTTGCTTTCTTTTCGCAGTTCGGACATGCACTTTAGGGCATGCCTCCCAAGGAAAGGAACCCCTAACGGAACTATTCTCCCTGGAAGATGTTTCTTACTAACCATGTAATATAACATAACTAGTTGGGCACTTGTCTGCTAAAGCACTTATGACCCCTACGCCTGGTCTCCATGCATGCCCCGGTTCTTACATAACCGAGAGGGTATTCGGACACACTTCGGACTATCGGGTCCAGAGGTTGAAGCGAAAAGGTCCGCAATGACAAACGATCTACAGTCCGGCTAGAAGACATTTTACATGTCATTTTAAATTACATAGTCAATTTGACTAGGTATATTCTTCTTCAATACCATCCAACAGGCTGTCTAATTTACAGTCCTATTGGGAATACTTGGCAGCCAGCTCTACCTGGCCATACACTAAACTGACAGGGATCTCCTTTCCGTCAGGCCCCACAGGGCCGACCTCGGCCATGTGGTTCGGGTCAGCCTTCGTGTACCGAGTCTTCACCATGGCCCAGGCCTCCCTGGGACCTTGACGGCAGGCCGATATCTTCCATAACTGGAAGCGATGCTGCACTCCCTTCAGCTTCTCTGCAAGCTCTCCAAGGCCTTCGGGCATGGAGAGGGATGGCCACATAGCCTGGACGACGCCTTGCATCGCCTGCCGAACTCGTTCGTGCAGTTACAACAGCTCGGGAAGAAGGTCCCCCGCTGAACCGGGTATTTCCTCCGCAGGACGACCTGTCAGAATATCTGCAGACATAGCTCTGTCAATCGACTTCCTCGCCAAACTCTTTTTTCGAAGATTCGTTTAAGCACTTACTAAAAATGCCGCGTCGAAGTCGCCAATTCTCCTTTACGAAATCAGACAGTTGAGCATGAACATCGTTTAGTTCCTCGCCCAGCTGGGTATTGGCGTCTTGAAGCTTGTTCTTCTCTTGCCTCACCCTCGCCAGCACGCTCTCGCCGGCCTTTAACTGGCGCAGGAGTTGTTGCTTGTTAGGATTCACTCCGGCCCCATCTGCACTGTTATTGTCAGAATTGCACACATGCCGCACTTCACAACAGAATTATCTTTCGAAGCATATATTACCTGAGGGGGTCCCTTGGCATTCTCTGAAGTGGCCAGTGCGGCCTCGAGTTGGGCCTTGCACTCTTCCAGCTCCTGGGACAGTTGCATGTTCCTTTTTGTAAGATCCTGCATAACATATGATCCTTAAATCAGTTATCTTAACTATTTCAAGTCTAGGGGGCTACTGACATATATAACCATCAGATTTACTCACCCGTATGTCTTTCACACACTGCTCTGTGGCTCTGGCTAGACCATTTTGAGCGGCACGGAGGTACGCATCTCCCGTATTAAAGGCGTCCAACGCCTCTTGGGAAAAACATGCGTCACGAAGAACAGTCCGGCGACGCCTATGGTTCATGGCACTCTCCACCTCTGAATGGGTGGTAGATAGCCCGCCCGCGTCCTCTTTCTGAGGAACGTCCGGTGCGTGCCCCATGTTCGCCTCCGCTTCCGGACCCGACCTTGCAGCCTGGCCGGTGGATATAGTCCGACGGTGCTATTCTTCCTGAGGAGAGCATGAGCGTTAGTATGACTTAAGGGCATAAACCCTAGGCGTTAAAGTTGCACGCCATACTGTTGCGTCGGAGTCTCGATCCGGTCCGCACTCCTTTTTAGCCCGCCTGGCTTTAATGGCCCTTCTTGGCTACCCGCCGCGGGCTCGGCCCTCCACCTCAAGGATTTCCCCTGCAAAACGAAACACTATCGGTTTACGACAATTAAAATAAAGCATGGATGGATCCTCTTGAAAGTACTAGGACTTCGGTCTCGGTTACCTTTGAGGCTAGAAGTAGTCCGGGATAGTCGGCCGTAATGGCCACTAAGGTATTGTCCTTACTCAATTGGTGAAACACCCCATCAATTAGCTCCACACATAAGTCCGGGTCCTCTTGGGAGTCTGTGTCGAGGGACCGTTCCGGGTCCTTGGGTTGTGGAGGAGGGCTGTTTATCTCCTTCACAGTCTGGCGCAGCTCCTGCGTTAAAATTGCTAGACTAAGTACTCAATCATGGGAATTTGAAAACAGGTAGGCAAGTGAAAATGTTCGCTCACCCAGCTTGGAGGACTGTACACGGAGAATCCGCCCCGTGGGTTGACATGGAGGAATTCCTCTTCTTCTCCCTTGTACAAAGCGGATAAGATCTTCGTTAGAGTGGCAGCCGAATCCGGCCCCATGCGACCGCACCGGGTGGCGTCGTCCTCCCCGTTGAAATCCCACATGGGGTGGCCTCTGTACTGAAGCGGCTGCACCCCCCGCATAATGCATGTGGCCATGACCTCGATCATGGTCAGTCCGGAATGAGCCAACAACCTTGTCTGGCTCATCAGGTAAAGGACGTCCCTGTCAGTTTCCCTCTGAGGGTTCCGTGGGTGCCAGCCCAGGTGTTTCTTCAATGGAGCGTTATTGAACTCAGGGAGGCCGATCCGTACAGGGTCCGGCAGGGGGACGTCGTCCATATAAAACCATTCTGAAGGCCAGTCCTCGGACGCCTTCTTTGGGGTTCCGGATAGATATTCGGTCCCGGCGATGCGCCATAGTTCGGCTCCGCCCACCTGATAAATTGACCCCTCCTGATAGCGGGGCACAAGGCAGAACAACCTCTTCCACAGCGCGAAATGGGCCTCGATGCCCAGAAACAGCTCGCAGAGGGCCACGAAGCCCGCATTATGCAGTACGGAGGCAGGCGTGAGGTTGTGTAGCTGGAGGCCGTAAAACTCCAGTAGCCCTCGGAGGAACGGATGAATTGGAAATTCGAGTCCTCTTATTAAATAAGGGACTAGGCATACCCGCTCTCCTTGAGGGGATTGGGGACCCTCTCCGTATGCTCTCCGCCGCTATAGGTGGCAATCCCGGCTCGAACTGGGACCATATATGCTGGGGGGGAGGAGCCCCTTGGATTGAAGCACTACTAGCTTGCTATGCGGGACGGAACACCGCTCCCAATCTCCGGGCCGAGGGATGGAGAGGCGAGAGGAGGAGCTGCTTCGACCGGCCATGGTGGAATGGATCTCTGTCGAAAACGCTCTGATGAATACTCACAGAGGGAAGGTGGTGTGAATTGGATCTAAATCCCCGTCTCTTTTATGGGCGGCTCATTTACGCGGCCGGGGGGGGGGGGGTAAATGAAAAAACAACTCCCTGGCTTTTCGCATTCGTTTGACACGTGGAAGATGGTCATTATTGGGCACAGAAGCTGAGGAGAGCAGCACGCGCTAGAAGTCGGACACTATTCGACAGGTACATGGAATTTGGAGAAGAACCCGCCTTGCAATGCCAAAGACAAACCTGCACGCCGGACTTATCGTCATTGAAGCCTGGTTCGGGGGCTACTAAGGGAGTCCTGGATTAGGGGGTGTCCGGATGGCCGGACTATGACCTTTGGCCGGACTCCCGGATTATGAAGATACAAGATTGAAGACTTCGTCCCGTGTTCGGATAGGACTTTCCTTGGTGTGGAAGGCAAGCTTGGCGATATGATATGAAGATCTCTTCCCATTGTAACCGACTCTATGTAACCCTAGCCCTCTCCGGTGTCTATATAAACCGGAGAGTTTTAGTCCATAGGACAAACAACAATCATACCATAGGCTAGCTTCTGGGGTTTAGCCTCTCTGATCTCGTGGTAGATCAACTCTTGAACTACCCATATCATCAATATTAATCAAGCAGAAGTAGGGTTTTACCTCCATCGAGAGGGCCCAAACCTGGGTAAAAACATCGTGTCCCTTGTCTCCTATTACCATCCGCCTAGACGCATAGTTCGGGCCCCCCTACCCGAGATCCGCCGGTTTTTACACCGACAATAGGCAAGGCATTTCATCTCCGATCTTCCACGACAACGACAACGCGAACAACTACATCATCAAAACGTCCATCTTCGGACTACAACGAGCAATGCAAGGCATTGAGCGACTTGCCATCGACATTCGCCAAAACGAAGCAAGGATAAGGGACTACCTCGATACCAAGTTGGCCGAACAAAGGGATCAAGTACGAGACATGGTGGCAAACTACACGTCTTCTTCCCCTTCGGCATCTTCAAGGCGGCGACGCTCAAGTGGCCAATCTTCGGAACATCATCAAGCTCAAGCACTACAACACCATCAAGATGAAGCTGCTCGCGATGCGTACACCTACAAGTCCCAAAAAGCTCTACATCAAGCTACGGCCAGACATCATGAGCACAAGAGAAGACCGTGAGACGAGTACCAACAAGACAGAGCTACGACAACTACCACCACTTCGGCATCTTCACCAAGTGTTCTCAAGGCCATCCATGGCGATGGTGACGAGATGATCAAGCATGGGATTTTCCCTTCGGTCATGGAGGAGAGCGATGATGTGCCATCTTCGGCCTTCATCCACGGCGACGGCGATGACATGGTTGAGCATGGGATTTTCCTTTCGACCACGGCGACGTATGATGACTTGAGTGACTTTTGCCACCATATTGAGAGTGAGAGTGACTTCACCACTAGCCCCATATATGATGAGCTGCCACAATTCCCATGTGAGGAGAGCCACCACCACCACCAATTGAGTGATTTGAGTGACTCCATCATATGTGACATTGAATGCACCTACCTTGAGGGAGTGAGTGAGCCACCACCACATAGAGAGAGTGAGGAAGTTGATAGGGCACGTGAGGCCATTTGCATTGCTAACAACTTGACCTCTACCTCTATTGTGTCTTCTCATTTGGTGCTAGGTCCCATATATGATGATGCGCCGACTCGCGACGACTTCGTCCTTCCTATGGACAAGACGATGGCCATGGTGGAATATGATGCACCCCCACATGGTTCCATCAAGATGAAGATGATGACCACCATTTGGCCTTTGCCACCTCACCTACACCACTTGAGTGGAATGCACAAGGTAACATAGGTGAAGGTGATGCTCTAGTCCCACTAGTGGACACTCTTGACATTGATTGCTTGCATGATGTTGATCCACCTATTATCATGCTTCATGCTAGTGTGACTTCCCCATGCGATGATTTACCCATTTATGATGAGTTTGATGATTGCGATGAGGAGTCTATTAGTTGTGATGCCATGTTACATAGGATTTATTGTGATAATTCTCTTGGTCACATCATGTTCGACAATCTGCATGACTTGTCATATGCTATGCATGAGATCAACCATATGTCATATTTGCAATCTCTTCATAGTGAGTATGCATATGCCATCAGCATAAACCCAATTTGCACATATGGCATAGATGACAAGCCCATGGTTATTGGCATTTGTTTTTCTTATGATGATATTGATATGCTCCCTTTGCATCATTTATCCCATACGCCATGCCATGACCACCTAGCTTCGGATATGCATTGTTTTGGATGTTCTCCATTTTCTCCATGTGATGTTCCCACTATTGCTCATGAGGACACCCCCATAGTTTCCTCATACATTTTAGGAGATTTTGATCCATCCTATCCATTGCATGATCCCAATACTTGTGTGCACCATATGCTCCCTATGAATGAAAATGCTATTGATGTGCCATATACTTGTATGCTAGATTTGCATCCCCATCATGTCATACATAACAACTATTCTTTCATGATGGATGACATGTTCTTATACCATGCATCAAATTTCTTTGAGCGATGCTTATCTTGTACTAACTCACATGTGCACATACACATCATGATGGATAATGTGTACATTTACCATGAACACAATTTCTTTGGTTTGTGTCTCTTTTGTGTAGGTACCCATGAATACTTGATCGCAATCCCATGAGTTGACAAAACGAGCTCTCGAGAGCAACGATGACTTGGAATTCCATGGAGTGTCTTTCCCACCGCTCTCTTTGCGCAAGGACTTCGCACATTTCTTCTACATGGCTCTCACTTGGTTATGGGTTATTTCCCACTTCTCACTTTATGCCCATATTGCCATGTTCACTTTGCATGATATGCTCATTCCTATGCCTTTGCCATGCATTTGTGACCCATGCTTTGCATTACACATGATGATTGATTCTACTACATGCATGTGTATTTGCAAGCTTGGTGGAGATACTGCTTGTTATTTCCATGTTTGCTATGTGCCCCATGCCTACAATGATACTATGATCTCGCTTTGTGTTCGTGCTCGCGATATGTCATGTGCATTGCCTATATCTCTTATTTGTTCACATGACATGATTGCCATGATTTCCTCTAGTGTGTTGCATCTTCGCTCCACTAGTTTGCATGACTTGATTTCTATGCTTTCTCATGTTACATCCAATTCTTGGATTACTCGCTCCTATCACATGTTTGGTTGCAACCATGTCATTTCTTCACATATGCCATGTCCCATTGATTGCTACATGCTTGCCTTGATTGCCTCACACATGATGAACAATTGCTCTTTCCATTATGTTGAGTGCCACATTATCTTCACCACACCATATACAGATTATGCTTGGATTGTCTTGCACTTGCATGTGTTTAGACATATCATCTTCTTTGGTGTTGTGAATGATTCTTATGCTTACCATCGATCATTTGTTGAGTGCTTTATGCATGTTTACTATGATCTTGAGGTAGATGTTTATTCTCTTGACACACATATTTGCATCGCTACCTCCGATTTACATGCTCGTTTCCATGATGTCCTTGATTTTGCTCAATTTACGTACTTACATGCCATGCCACACTCCCTTGTCACACCATATGCTATGCTTGATGACAACACTTGTTGGGTGAATCACCTATTGAATACTTGGTTTTGCTTTAATGCCAACCACATTTGTTTTTCCAAGTGCTTGTTATCTTTGCTCCTTTTGAAGGAATTACAAGACGGTGCGACATTGGAGAGTGACCATTTCGAGCTTCAACATGATACGTGCTTGGTGGTTGTCCACTTCTACACGGCGACGCCATCTCTTTCCCATGGTGATGAAGATCACGATCTGTGGACAGATCTCTCCAAGGAGGGGGGGGGGAGATGCTGCGGAGCATCCCTCGTCCATCCACATGGACACGCCATCACCATCGCAGGCACCGAGAGGACCAGTGACAAGAGCACGTACACGCAACATCGACAATGAGGTCACTTCTTTCCTCTTCGAGTCTCGTTCGGAATCGCATATGAATCGAGTCCTACCTCAAACGGAGATGTTATGCTTTCTTAGGTACTTGGGAGATCATCACGAGGAACACTGAGGGAAACACCAAGTTCACCCGGAGACACATGCACCTACGGTCAAGAAGAAGGAGAAGGAAAGAAGCGAGAAGAACAAGAGGAGTCGGTGCTCCCTGGACACCCTGGGTGCCCGGCCACATGCCTGGGCTGTTGGGGACGTAGTAATTTCAAAAAAAAATCCTACGCACACGAAAGATCATGGTGATGCATAGCAACGAGAGGGGAGAGTGTGTCCACGTACCCTCGTAGACCAAAAGCGGAAGCGTTAGCACAACGCGGTTGATGTAGTCGTACGTCTTCACGATCCAACCGATCAAGTACCGAACGCACGGCACCTCCGAGTTCTGCACACGTTCAACTCGATGACGTCCCTCGAACTCCGATCCAGCCGATCTTTGAGGGAGTGTTCCGTCAGCACGACGGCGTGGTGACGATGATGATGTTCTACCGACGCAGGGCTTCGCCTAAGCACCGCTACGATATTATCGAGGTGGATTATGGTGGAGGGGGCACCGCACACGGGTAAGAGATCCAAGGGATCAATTGTTGTGTCTAGAGGTGCCCCCCGCCCCCGTATATAAAGGAGCAAGGGGGGAGGCGGCCGGCCTAGTAGGAGGCGCGCCAAGTGTGGGGTGTCCTACTAGGACTCCCAAGTCCTAGTAGGATTCCCCTTTCCTTTCCGGAGTAGGAGAGAAGGAAAGATGGGGAGAGGGAGAAGGAAAAGGGGGCTGCACCCCTTGTCCAATTCGGACCAGAGGGGGGGCGCGCGCCTCCTTCCTTTTGGCCTCTCTCCTCTATTCCTGTATGGCCCAATAAGGCCTATATACTCCCCGGCGAATTCCTGTAACTCTCCGGTACTCCTAAAAATACCTGAATCACTCGGAACCTTTCCGAAGTCCGAATATAGTCGTCAAATATATCGATCTTTACGTCTTGATCATTTCGAGACTCCTCGTCATGTCCCCGATCTCATTCGGGGCTCCGAACTCCTTCGGTACATCAAAACACATAAACTCATAATATAACCGTCATCGAACTTTAAGCGTGCAGACCCTACGGGTTCGAGAACTATGTAGACATGACCAAGACACGTCTCCGGTCAATAACCAATAGCAGAACCTGGATGCTCATATTGGGTCCCACATATTCTATGAAGATCTTTATCGGTCAAACCGCATAACAACATACGTTGTTCCCTTTGTCATCGGTATGTTACTTGTCCGAGATTCGATCGTCGGTATCTCAATACCTAGTTCAATCTCGTTACCTGCAAGTCTCTTTACTCGTTACGTAATGCATCATCCCGTAACTAACTCATTAGCTACATTGCTTGCAAGGCTTATAGTGATGTGCATTATCGAGAGGGCCCAGAGATACCTTTCCGACAATCGAAGTGACAAATCCTAATCTCGAAATACGCCAACTCAACATGTACCTTTGGAGACACCTGTAGAGCTCCTTTATAATCACCCAGTTGCGTTATGACGTTTGGTAGCACACAAAGTGTTCCTGATAAACGGGAGTTGCATAATCTCATAGTCATAGCAACATGTATAAGTCATGAAGAAAGCAATAGCAACATACTAAACGGTCAAGTGCTAAGCTAATGGAATGGGTCAAGTCAATCACATCCTCCTCCTAATGATGTGATCCCATTAATCAAATGACAACTCATGTCTATGGTTAGGAAACTTAACCATCTTTGATTCAACAAGCTAGTCAAGTAGAGGCATACTAGTGACATTATGTTTGTCTATGTATTCACACATGTACTAAGTTTCCGGTTAATACAATTCTAGCATGAATAATAAACATTTATCATGAGATAAGAAAATAAATAATACCTTTATTATTGCCTCTAGGGCATATTTCCTTCAGTCTCCCACTTGCACTAGAGTCAATAATCTAGTTCACATCACATTATTGCCTCTAGTGCAACTGATCGGGCTGTTGAGAAAGGTGGACATCCATCAATCTTCTCACAAGATGGAGCCAAGCTTCCCAACGGTTTCCCGCTAGCGTCCTCCTGAATTGAATATTAAGAGGGTTAGACTGTAATACTGTTGCGACGTAAGCGCCTCTTCACTGAACAATATTATAGAGAGAAGGATATTGGAGTGCAAGGGTGTCTCCCCTAGCCATGTATCCTCCCAGAATCTTGTGGAAGTACCAGTTCCAACAACAAATTTTGTCATGTTAAAAAAGGCTGATTTTACTTTCATTAGTCCTTTCCAAAATGGCGAATCAGTCGGTCGTACCGTCACCTGGGAGAAGGTTTTGGATTGAAGGTACTTATTACACAATCTGGGCCCAAGTGGCATCCGTCTCTACATATAGCTTATACAGCCACTTGCTGAGAAGACATCTGTTCTTTACCTCTAAATTTTCAGTGCCTAGACCCCCTTGTTCTTTCGGCCTGCAAATGATATCCCATTTAGTGAGTCTATATTTTCGTTTTACTTCATCGCTCTGCCAGAAGAAGCGCAATCGATAGAAATCTAGCCTTTTTCGTACTCCAACTGGTACTTCAAAAAAGGACAAAAGGAACATAGGTGTCGGTGTCAAAACCGGCGGATCTCGGGTAGGGGGTCCCAAACTATGCGTCTAGGCGGATGGTAACAGGAGACAAGGGACACGATGTTTTTACCCAGGTTCGGGCCCTCTCGATGGAGGTAAAACCCTACTCCTGCTTGATTAATATTGATGATATGGGTAGTACAAGAGTAGATCTACCACGAGATCAGAGAGGCTAAACCCTAGAAGCTAGCCTATGGTATGATTGTTGTTCGTCCTACGGACTAAAACCCTCTGGTTTATATAGACACCGGAGAGGGCTAGGGTTACACAGAGTCAGTTACAATGGGAGGAGATCTACATATCCGTATCGCCAAGCTTGCCTTCCACGCCAAGGAAAGTCCCATCCGGACACGGGACGAAGTCTTCAATCTTGTATCTTCATAGTCCAGGAGTCCGGCCAAAGGCTATAATCTAGCTATCCGGACAACCCCTAATCCAGGACTCCCTCAGTAGCCCCCGAACCAGGCTTCAATGACGATGAGTCCGGCGCGCAGATTGTCTTCGGCATTGCAAGGCGGGTTCTTGTCCAAATTCTGTGTACCTGTTGAATAGTGTCCGGCTTCTCGTGAATATTGTGCTCCTTGGCTTCCATGCCCAATAATGGCCGTCTTCCACGTGTCAGATGAATGCGAAAAGCTAGGGTGTTTTTACATTTACCCCCTAGCTGTGCAAATGAGCTGCCTATAAAAGAGACGAGGATTCAGATCCGAATCACACCATCTTCCCTTCGCGAGCGTTCATCGGAGCGCATCCGACAGAAATCCATTCCATCATGGCCAGTCGACGCAGCTCCTCCTCTCTCCCTCCCAGTCCTCAGCCTGGAGATTGGGAGAGATGTTCCGTCCTGCACAGCGAGCTAGTGACGCTCCAAACCAAGGGATTTCTTCCCCCAGCCTTCATGGTCCTGGTTCGAGCCGGACTCGCCACCTATAATGGCAGAAAGCAGGCGGAGAGCGTCCCCAATCCCTCCAAAGGAGATCGGGTATGCCTTGTCCCTTATTTGATAAGAGGGCTTGGATTTCCAATTCATCCGTTTCTCTAGGGGCTCCTAGAGTTCTACGGCCTCCAGTTGCACAACCTTACGCCTGCCTCCATTTTGCATATTGCGGGCTTCGTAGCCCTTTGCGAGCTGTTTTTGGGCATTGAGGCTCATTTCGCGCTGTGGAACAAGTTGTTCTGCCTTGTGCCCCGTTCTCAGGAGGGGTCGATATATCAAGTGGGCGGAGCTGAATTATGGCGCATCGTCGGGACCGGATATCTATCCGGAACCCCAAGGAAGGCGTCCGAAGACTGGCCTTGAGAATGGTTTTATATAGAAGATGTCCCCCTGCCGGACCCTGTTCTGATCGGCCTCCCCGAGTTCAATAATGCTCCCTTGAAGAAGTGCCTAAGCTGGCGTCCACGGAGCCCTCAGAGGGAAAATGACAAGAACGTCCTTTACCTGATGAGCCGGATAAGGTTGTTAGCTCATTCCAGACTGACCATGATCGGAGTCATGGCCACATGCATTATGCGGGGGGTGCAGCCGCTTCAGTATAGAGGCCACCCCATGTGGGATTTCAACGGGGAGGATGATGCCACCCGCTGTGGCCGTAAGGGGCCGGGATCGGTTGCTGCTCTGTCGAAGGCCTTGTCCGCATTGTACAAGGGAGAAGAGGAGGAGTTCCTCCGCGTCAATCCACAGGACGGATTTTCTATGTACAATCCTCCAAGCTGGGTAAGCGGGCACTTCTTTTTGCCCATCCATTCCATATTCCCATAGTTAAGTACCTTATCTTGTGATTTCGACGCAGGAATTGCGTCGGGCCATGAAGGATATAAACAGCCCTCCTCCACAACCTGAGGATCCGGAACGGTCCCTCGATCCGGCCTCCCAAGAGGATCCGAACATATCCGTGGAGCTGATTGATGGGGTATTTTACCAACTGAGCATCGACAATGCCTTGGTTGCCATTACGGCCGATTACCCTGGAATGCTTCCAGCCTCATAGGTAACTGAGACCGAAGTCCCAATACTTTGAAAATGATCCATCCGTGCTTATTTTTTATCACCGTATACCAATGGTGTTTTGAGGGGGAGCCCGTGGGGCAGAAGGCCGAGCCTGCGGTGGCTAGCTAACAAGGGGCAGCAAGGCCCAACAGGTTGAAAAGAAGTGCGGTCCGGATTGAGACGCCGGCACAACGGTATGGAGTGCCATCTTATTCCCAGGTTTTATTCCCGGAAGGCATACTAACGCTCGTGCTCTCTTTAGGAAAAAGAGCGCTCGTCGGACTATATCCAGAGAGGTTGCCAATCGAGCCTCCATCAGCCAGGCTCCAAAGCCAGGTCCAGAAGCGGAGGAAAACACGAGGCGTGCGTCAGACGCTCCTCCAATAGAGGATGCCGACAGACTGTCTGCCACCAATTCCGAGGTGGAGAGTGCCATGAATCACAGGCGTCGCCGGACAGTTCTTCGTGACGCATGTTTCTCCCAAGAGGCATTGGATGCCTTCAATTCGGGAGATGCGCACCTCCGTGCCGCTCAAAATGTTCTAGCCAGAGCCACGGAGCAGTATGTGAAAGACATACGGGTGAGAAAATTTGATGGTTATATATGCCAGTAGCCCCTGAGACTTGAAACAGTTAGAATAACTGATTTAAGGATCATTTGTTATGCAGGATCTTACAAAAAAGAATACCCAACTATCCCAGGAGCTGGAAGAGTGCAAAGCCCAACTTGAGGCCGCACTAGCCGCTGCAGGGGAGGCCAAGGAGACCCCCTCTGGTAATATACGCTTCAAAAGATAAGTATGTTGTGAAGTGCAGCGTGTGTGTAAATCTGACAATATCATTGTAGATGGCGCCGGGGTAGATCCGGACAAGCAACAACTATTGCACCGGTTAAAAGTCGGCGAGAGCGTGCTTACGAGGGTGAGGTAGGAGAAGAATAATCTCCAAGATGCCAACACCCGTCTGGGCGAGGAACTAAAGGATGTTCGTGCCCAGCTGTCGGACTCCGTGCAGGAGAATCGACGGCTTCGACGCGGCATTTTTAGTAAGTGCTTGAACGAACTTTGAAAAAGAGTTCGGCGAGGAAGTCGACTAACAGAGTTATGTCTGTAGGTATGCTCACAGGTCGTCCTGCAGAGGAAATGCCTGGTTCTACGAGTGACCTTCTTCCCGAGCTCTTACAACTGCATGAACGAGTTCGGTAGGTGATGAAAGGCGTCGCCCAGGCCTTGTGGCCATCTGTCTCCCTGCCCGAAGGCCTTGGAGAGCTTGCAGAGAGGCTTAAGGGAGCGCGGTGGCGCTTCCGATTATGGAAGATATCGGCATGCCGTCAAGACGCCAGGGAGGCCTGGGCCATGGTGAAGACGCGGTACACGAAGGCTGACCCAAACCACATGGCCGAGGTCGGACCTGTGGGGACCGATGGGAAGGAGATCCCCGTGAGCTTAGTGTACGGCCAAGTAGAGTTGGCCGCCAAATATTCCCAACAGGATTGTAAACTAGACAGCCTATTGGATGGTATTGAAGAGGAATATGCCCAGTCAAATTGACTATGTAATTTAAGATGACATGTAAAATGCCTTCTAGCCGGATTGTAGATCGTTTGTCATGGCAGACCTTTTCGCTTCAACCTCGGGACCCGACAGTCCGGAGTCTGTCTGAATACCCTCTCGGTTATGTAGGAACCGGGGCATGCATGGAGACCAGGCGTAGGGATCATTAGTGCTTGAACAGACAAGTGCCCAACTAGTTATGTTATATTACATGGTTAGTAAGAAGCATCTTCCAGGGAGAATAGTTCCGTTAGGGGTTCCTTTCCCCGGGAGGCATGCCCTAAAGTGCATGTCCGGACTGCAAAAAAAACAGAAAAGCATCTGGGGGCAGATAAATAAACAAGTGAGAAATCATCTTTATTTCACCGACCGAATATTCCCTTAAGAACGCTAGCTTTCGGCTTCACCCAGTCTGAGGTACACATCCGGCTGACCCGGCAGTAACAATCGCAGAGGTGCTCCCTTTACCGCCTAGCCGAACAATCGGGAACGTAGGGGTAAGCACAGGAGCCAGGCAACCCAGCTTGTCCAAAACTTAAGTCATATCGATGCATATAATGGTGAATAAAAGGTACATGCGGAAGTGCACATGTGTTGGGCGTGAAGCCCGTATAAATAAGCTTCTATTAAAGGAGCCCCCAGGTATAATGAGCGCGGATAGCGTGTCAAGTGTGTGCGAACAATGCGCGAACGAGCCTTTAAAGGTTGTAAGAGAAAAGGAGGGAGAAGGAGAGAAATATAAGACAACTAATGTGTAAAAAATAGACAGAGGAAGGAGACGAACTCGGAATCCGGCACTAGGCGTAGAATCTTCGGAGACGGGCTGCGTTCCATGGGTTCGGCTCGAGTCGGTTATCCGATGCATCTCGCAGACGGTACGCTCCGCCGGTCAGGACTTGGTCGATAATAAAGGGACCTTCCCATTTGGGCTTGAGTTTGTCCTTTTTCTTGTCCGGCAGGTGTAGAACTAACTCACCAACATTGTAACTTTTGGCCCGTACTTCTCTGCTTTGATATCTTCGGGCCTGCTGTTGATAGAATGCGGAATAGGCTTTTGCCACGTCACGCTCCTCCTCCAAGGCGTCCAAACTGTCCTGCCGATCGAGCTCGGCTTCTCTTTCTTCGTACATGCGCATGCGAGGTGAGTCATGAATTATGTCGCAGGGCAGAACTGCCTCTGCGCTGTATACCATAAAGAATGGTGTGAATCCGGTGGTGCGATTTGGCGTGGTCCGCAACCCCCAGAGTACGGAGTCGAGCTCCTCTACCTAGTGCGTGTTAGATTCCTTGAGGGACCGCACTAATCTGGGTTTGATGCCGCTCATGATTAGACCATTTGCTCGCTTGACTTGACTGTTAGTTTGAGGGTGATAGACTGAAGCATAGTCGAGCTTGATGCCCATGTTTTTGCACCAGAGTTTGACCTCGTCGGCCGTGAAGTTCGTGCCGTTATCAGTGATGATGCTGTGGGGGATACCGTAATGGTATACGCCCCCGTTTATGAAGTCTATCACCAGTCCGGATTCGGTCGTCTTAACAGGCTTGGCCTCTATCCATTTGGTGAATTTATCCACCATGACCAGTAGGTATTTTTTGCTTGTGAGTTCCTCCTTTAAGGGCTCCAACCATGTCAAGCCCCCAGACCGCGAAGGGCCAGGTGATGGGTATAGTTTGGAGGGCGGTGGGTGGCATGTGGCTTTGATTAGCAAAGAGCTGGCAACCGACGCATCGTTGGACTAAGTCCTGAGCATCTGCCCGGGCCGTCGGCCAATAAAATCCTGTACGGAAGGCCTTGCTTACAAGGGCCCGGGCTGCGGCATGGTGCCCGCCGAGTCCGGCCTGAATTTCAGCTAGAAGATTCCGCCCTTCCTCTTCGGAGATACACCTTTGAAGGACTCCGGTGATGCTTTTTTATAAAGCTCTCCCTCATGGACTTTATAGGCTTTAGATCGCCGCACTATGCAGCGTGCCTCGTTTTGGTCCTCGGGAAGTTCCTGCTTGGTTAGGTAGGCTAGGAATGGTTCTGTCCATGGGGCAATGACTGCCATTATTACGTGGGTTGAAGATGTTACTTCGTTGGCAGAGCCTCCAATTGTGTCAGAATGTTCGGTGTCGGGCAGTGCTATTGGGTCCGAGCTATTATTTCCGGACTCCCCTTCCCATAATACGGATGGCTTGAATAGCCTCTCTAAGAAGATATTGGGGGGGACGGCATCGAGCTTTGCGCCAATGCATGCCAAGACGTCTGCTGCCTGATTGTTTTCCCGAGCTATATGGTGAAATTCGAGCCCTTCGAACCGAGCTGACATTTTTAGGACAGCGTTGCGATAAGCTGCCATTTTCAGATCCTTGGCATCAAAGTCTCCATTTATTTGGGATATCGCGAGGTTCGAATCCCCGCGCACCTCTAGGCGTTGAATGCCCATGGATACTGCCATCCGGAGACCATGTAGAAGGGCCTCGTATTCGGCTGCGTTGTTGGAGTCTGTATACATTATCTGGAGTATGTATTGAATTGTATATCCTGTTGGGGACGTCAGAATGATGCCAGCCCCCAGACCAGCCAACATTTTGGAGCCGTCGAAGTGCATGATCCAGTTGGAATATGTGTCCTACTCTTTAGGGAGTTCGGCTTCAGTCCATTCGGCGATGAAGTCGGCCAAAACTTGCGACTTAATGGCTCGCCGTGGCTTATAGGTTATGTCGAATGGGAGGAGCTCAATGGCCCATTTGGCGATCCGGCCCGTCGCGTCGCGGTTGTTTATAATGTCGTTAAGAGGTACTTCAGAGGCTACTGTTATCGAACACTCTTGAAAGTAGTGTCGCAGCTTCCGGGATG
This sequence comes from Triticum dicoccoides, assembly GCF_002162155.2. Taxonomy (NCBI): domain Eukaryota; kingdom Viridiplantae; phylum Streptophyta; class Magnoliopsida; order Poales; family Poaceae; genus Triticum; species Triticum dicoccoides. The sequence goes on from NC_041391.1 coordinate 723,799,584, forward strand.
CCATAAACACCGCGTACGTTATCTTTTGATAATGCGGATACCGTGACTTGCATGGAGTGAGGACAGTGGACATGTAGTAAACTGGTTTTTGTCCGTTTCTCGTTCGACAACGAGCACCGCACTTACAACTTGATGAGTTGTCGCGATGTATAATAGCATTGGTTCGCCCATGTTGGACGTGGCCAGGACCGGGTTTGTTGCCAATATGGCTTTTATTTCTTTGAGTCTGGCCGTAGCGGCATTCATCCACTCAAAGTGTTTGGTGCACCGGAGGAGGCGATAAAGGGGTAATGCCTTTTCTCCCAAACGGGAGATAAAGCGGCTTGGAGCTGCCACGCATCCAGTCAATTTTTGTATTTGTTTGAGGTCCTTTGGGATATCCAATTGTGACAGAGCTCGGATCTTGGCTGGGTTTGCTTCAATTCCTCTACCGGATACAATGAAGCCCAAGAGCTTTCCGGCTGGTACGCCGAAAACGCATTTTTCCGGGTTAAGCTTGATGTCATATGTTCGGAGATTATCGAATGTGAGCCTCAAGTCGTCTACTAGAGTTTCGACATGCTTGGTTTTAACGACCACATCATCTACGTATGCCTCCATTGTTTTGCCGATCTGGTTTGCCAGACATGTCTGAATCATGCGCTGATATGTTGCGCCGGCGTTTTTGAGCCCGCAGGGCATTGTGTTGAAGCAGAATGGGCTGTATGGGGTGATAAATGCCATTGCGGCTTGGTCAGGCTCTACCATCTTAATTTGATGGTAGCCGGAGTATGCGTCGAGGAAACACAATGAATCGTGTCCTGCGGTAGCGTCGATAATTTGATCAATGCGGGGGAGGGGAAGGGATCCTTTGGGCAAGCCTTGTTGAGGTCCTTGAAATCGACGCATAGGCGCCAGGATTTGTCCTTCTTTGGTACCATCACCAGGTTTGCTAGCCAGTCCGGATGTTTTATATCTCTGATGAATCCGGCCTCCAATAGTTTGGCTAGCTCCTCTCCCATGGCTTGTCTCCTAGGTTCGGAGAAATGCCGAAGAGCCTGTTTGACTGGCTTGAATCCTTTTAGGATGTTTAGGCTATGCTCGGCCAGCCGACGTGGGATTCCTGGCATGTCTGAAGGGTGCCAGGCAAAAATGTCCCAATTTTCGCGTAAGAATTCTCGTAGTGCGGCGTCTACATCAGGGTTTAATTGTGCCCCGATGGAGGCCGTTTTTGTAGGGTCCGTTGGGTGGACTTGGAATTTAACTATTTCGTCTGCTGGTTTAAAGGAGGTGGACTTGGATCTTTTATCGAGTATCACATCGTCCCTGTTCACCGTGGAACGCAGCGCAGTCAGTTCCTCGGCCGCTAGGGCTTCGGATAGTGCCTCAAGGGCTAGTGCGGCTGTCTTATTTTCAGCGTGGAGTGCTATGTCCGGGTCACTAGCAAGAGTGATGATTCTGTTGGGCCCGGGCATTTTGAGCTTCATGTACCCGTAACGGGGTATAGCTTGAAAAATTGTGAATGCCTCTCGCCCTAATAGAGCATGGTATCTGCTGCTGAACGGGGCCGCTTGGAACATGACCTCCTCGGACCTGTAATTATACGGCATGCCGAGCACCACATCCAGTGTGATTTTTCTTGTGCAGCACGCTTCCCGACTGGGTATTATTCCTCGAAAGGTTGTGCTGCTTCGCTCAATGCGGCTCCAGTCTATTTCTATTTTTCGAAGGGTTTCCTCATAAATGAGGTTCAATCCGCTGCCACCGTCCATGAGTACCTCGGTAAGGCAAAAGCCGTCCACTATTGGACTGAGGACCAATGCTGCTGGTGCTCGGGCTGTTCGGAATTTAGGTTCGTCACTGGCATTAAAGGTAATAGCCGTGTCACTCCATGGATTTATTATTGCTACTTGGTAGACTTCGCAAGGCTGCGGAGTGTTCGTTTTCGCATATTGTTTGATGCGAAAGTTGTTGGGGAACGTAGCAGAAATTAAAAAAAATTCCTACGTGTCACCAAGATCTATCTATGGAGAGACTAGCAATGAGAGAGAGGGGAGTGCATCTACATACCCTGGTAGATCGCTAAGCGGAAGCGTTCAAGAGAACGGGGTTGAAGGAGTCGTACTTGTCGTGATCCAAATCACCGGAGATCCTAGTGCCGAACGGACGGCACCTCCGCGTTCAACACACGTGCAGCCCGGTGATGTCTCCCATGCCTTGATCCAGCAAGGAGAGAGGGAGAGGTTGGGGAAGACTCCGTCTAGCAGCAGCACGACAGCGTGGTGGTGGTGGAGGAGCGTGGCAATCCTGCAGGGCTTCGCCAAGCACCGCGGGAGAGGAGGAGTACTTGGGAGAGGGGGAGGGCTGCGCCAGAACTTGGGGTGCGGCTGCCCTCCCACCCCTCCACTATTTATAGGTGGGGAGAGAAGGGGGGCGGCCCCCCTAGATCCCATCTAGGGTTGGGGGCGGCAGCCAAGCGGGGGAGGAGTGCCTCCCAAGTCAAGTGGAGGCCCTCCCCTTTAGGGTTTCCCCTCTCCCATGCGCATGGGCCTTGGGGGGGCTGGTGCCCCTGGCCCATTAAGACTAGGGCGCCCCCTTACAGCCCATGCTGCTGTATTGGACGTGGTGGAACAATTAACACATCATCCCGTGATCATAGGTGTCAGTGTCAAAACCAGCGAATCTCGGGTAGGGGGTCTCGAACTGTGCGTCTAGGCGGATGGTAACAGGAGACAAGGGACACGATGTTTTTACCCAGGTTCGGGCCCTCTCGATGGAGGTAAAACCCTGCTCCTGTTTGATTAATATTGATGATATGGGTAGTACAAGAGTAGATCTACCACGAGATCAGAGAGGCTAAATCCTAGAAGCTAGTCTATGGTATGATTGTTGTTCGTCCTACGGACTAAAACCCTCCGGTTTATATAGACACCGGAGAGGGCTAGGGTTACACAGAGTCGGTTACAATGGGAGGAGATCTACATATCCGTATCGCCAAGGTTGCTTTCCACGCCAAGGAAAGTCCCATCCGGACACGGGACGAAGTCTTCAATCTTGTAACTTCATAGTCCAGGAGTTCGGCCAAAGGCTATAGTCCAGCTATCCGGACACCCCCTAATCCAGGACTCCCTCAATAGGCATACTTGTGAGAACCGAATTAATCAGAATTAGTCGTCCTCCGTATGACATAAGCTTGCCCTTCCAGCACCTCAGTTTTTTTTCAAATCGATCCTCAATGCACTTCCACTCTTTGTTGGAGAGCTTACGATGATGGATTGGTATACCCAAATACGTGAATGGTAATTAAAGACCCCAATTCGCACCCGAACAATTCCTTGTAAGATTCTTGTGTTGGGGAACGTAGTAATTTCAAAAAAAAATCCTACACACACGCAAGATCATGGTGATGGCATAGCAACGAGAAGGGAAGAGTGTTGTCCACGTACCCTCGTAGACCGTAAGCGGAAGCGTTATGACAACGCGGTTGATGTAGTCGTACGTCTTCATGATCCGACCGATCCAAGCACCGAACGTACGGCACCTCCAAGTTCAGCACACGTTCAGCTCGATGACGATCCCCGGGCTCCGATCCAGCAAAGCTTTGGGGATGAGTTCCGTTAGCACGACGGCGTGGTGACGATGATGATGTTCTACCGGCGCAAGGTCTTCGCCTAAACTCCGCGACGATATGACCGAGGTGGAATATGGTGGAGGGGGGCACCGCACACGGCTAAGGAACAATCCGTAGATTAACTTGTGTTCCATGGGGTGCCCCCCTGCCCCCGTATATAAAGGAGCAAGGGGAGGGCCGGCCAAGGAGGAGGAGGCGCGCCCAAGGGGGGAGTCCTACTCCCAACGTGAGTAGGACTCCTCCTTTCCTAGTAGGAGTAGGAGAGAAGGAAGGGGAAGAGAGAAGGGAAGGAAGGAGGGGGTGCGGCCCCTCCCCCTAGTCCAATTCGGACTAGGCCTTGGGGGGCGCGCGGCCTGCCCTAGGCAGCCCCTCTCTCTTTCCCGTATGGCCCAACAAGGCCCATATACTCCCCGGCGAATTCCCGTAACTCTCCGGTACTCCGAAAAATACCCGAATCACTCGGAACCTTTCCGAACTCCGAATATAGTCGTCCAATATATCGATCTTTACGTCTCGACCATTTCGAGACTCCTCGTCATGTCCCCGTTCTCATCCGGGACTCCGAACTCCTTCGGTACATCAAAACTTATAAACTCATAATATAACTGTCATCGAAACCTTAAGCGTGCGGACCCTACGGGTTCGAGTACTATGTAGACCTAGAACTATTCTTGGTCAATAACCAATAGCGGAACCTGGATGCCCATATTGGCTCCTACATATTCTACGAAGATCTTTATCGGTCAAACCGCATAACAACATACTTTGTTCCCTTTGTCATCAGTATGTTACTTGCCCGAGATTCGATCGTTGGTATCCAATACCTAGTTCAATCTCGTTACCGGCAAGTCTCTTTACTCGTTACGTAATGCATCATTCCATAACTAACTCATTAGCTACATTGCTTGCAAGGCTTACAGTGATGTGCATTACCGAGAGGGCCCAGAGATACCTCTCCGACAATCGGAGTGACAAAACCTAATCTCGAAATACGCCAACCCAACATGTACCTTTGGAGACACCTGTAGTACTCCTTTATAATCACCCAGTTACGTTGTGACGTTTGGTAGCACCCAAAGTGTTCCTCCGGTAAACGGGAGTTGCATAATCTCATAGTTACAGGAACATGTATAAGTCATGAAGAAAGCAATAGCAACATACTAAACGATCAAGTGCTAAGCTAACGGAATGGATCAAGTCAATCACATCATTCTCCTAATGATGTGATACCGTTAATCAAATGACAACTCTTTTGTCCATGGTTAGGAAACATAACCATCTTTGATAAATGAGCTAGTTAAGTAGAGGCATACTAGTGACACTATGTTTGTCTATGTATTCACACATGTATTATGTTTCCGGTTAATACAATTCTAGCATGAATAATAAACATTTATCATGATATAAGGAAATAAATAATAACTTTATTATTGCCTCTAGGGCATATTTCGTTCAGACTCCCACTTGCACTAGAGTCAATAATCTAGTTCACATCGCCATGTGATTTAGCACCAATATTCACATCTGTATGTGATTAATACCCATAGTTCACATCGTCATGTGATCAACACCCAAAGGGTTTACTAGAGTCAATAATCTAGTTCACATTGCTATGTGATTAACACCCAAAGAGTACTAAGGTATGATCATGTTTTGCTTGTGAGAGAACTTTAGTCAACGGGTCTGTCATATTCAGAGCCGTATGTATTTTGCAAATATTCTATGTCTACAATGTTTTGCATGGAGCTACTCTAGCTAATTGCTCCCACTTTTAATATGTATCCAGATTGAGACTTAGAGTCATTTGGATTAGTGTAAAAGTTTGCATCGATGTAACTCTTTACCATGAACTCTTTTATCACCTCCATAATCGAGAAACATATCCTTATTCTACTAAGGATAATTTTGACCAATGTCCAGTGATCTACTCCTAGATCACTATTCTACTCCCTTGCCAAACCAGGGCAGAGTATACAATAGGTCTGGTCCATAGCATGGCATACTTTTATAGAACCTCTGACTGATGCATAGGGAATGACTTTCATTCTCTTTCTATTTTCTCCCGTGGTCGGGTCTTGAGTCTTACTCAATTTCACACCTTTGCAACACAGGCAAGAACTCTTTCTTTGACTGTTCCATTTTGAATTATTTCAAAATCTTGACAATTTATGTACTTATTGAAAAACTTATCAAGCGTCTTGATCTATCTCAATAGATCTTGATGATTAATATGTAAGCAGCTTCACTGAGGTCTTTCTTTGAAAAACTCCTTTCAAACACTCCTTTATGCTTTGCAGAATAATTCTACATTTTTTCCGATCAACAATATGTCATTCACATATACTTATCAGAAATGTTGTAGTGCTCCCACTCACTTTCTTGTAAATACAGGCCTTTCCAAAAGTCTGTATAAAACCATATGCTTTGATCAACTCATCAAAGCATATATTCCAACTCCGAGATGCTTGCACCAGTCCATTGATGGATCGCTGGAGCTTGCACATTTTGTTAGCACCTTTAGGATTAGCAAAACCTTCTGGTTGCATCATATACAACCCTTGTTTAAAAATCCATTAAGAATGCAGTTTTGACATCCATTTGCCAGATTTCATAAAATGTGGCAATTGCTAACATGATTCAGACAGACTTAAGCATCGATACGAGTGAGAAAATCTCATCGTATTCAACACCTTGAACTTGTCAAAAACCTTTTGCAACAAGTCGAGCTTAGTAGATAGTAACACTACTATCAGTGTCCGTATTCCTCTTGAAGATCCATTTATTTAACATGGCTTGCTGATCATCGAGCAAGTCAATCAAAGTCCATACTTTGTTCTCATACATGGATCATATCTCAGATTTTATGGCCTCAAGCCATTTCGTGGAATCTGGGCTCATCATCGCTTCCTCATATTTCGTAGGTTCATCATGGTCTAGTAACATGACTTCCAGAACATGATTACCATACCACTCTGGTGCGGATCTTACTCTGGAAGACCTACGAGGTTTGGTAGCAACTTGATCTGAAGTTTCATGATCATCATCATTAACTTCCTCACTAATTGGTGTAGGAATCACTGGAACTAATTTCTGTGATGAACTACTTTCCAATAAGGGAGAAGGTACAATTACCTCATCAAGTTCTACTTTCCTCCCACTCACTTCTTTCGAGAGAAAATTCTTCCCTAGAAAGGATCCATATTAGCAACGAATAACTTGCCTTCGGATCTGTGATAGAAGGTGTATTCTATGAAGACGCACTTCTCCGATTTGGGTTCGAGCTTATCAAGTTGAAAACCTTTTTTCATATAAGCATCGCAACTCCAAACTTTAAGAAACGATAGCTTAGGTTTACTGCTAAACCATAGTTCATATGGTGTCATCTCAACGGATTTAGATGGTGCCCTATTAAACGTGAATGCAGCTGTTTCTAATGCATAGCCTCAAAAACGATAGTGGTAAACCGATAAGAGACATCATAGATCGCACCATATCTAGTAAAGTACGATTACGACGTCTGGACACACCATTACATTGTGGTGTTCCAGATGGCGTGAGTTGCGAAACTATTTCACATTGTTTCAAATGAAGACCAAACTCATAACTCAAATATTCGTCTCCATGATCAGATCGTAGAAACTTTATTTTTCTTGTTACGATGATTTTTCCACTTCACTCTGAAATTCTTTGAACTTTTCAACTATTTCAGACTTATGTTTCATCAAGTAGATATACCCATATCCGCTCAAATCATTTGTGAAGGTTAGAAAATAACGATACTTGCCACGAGCCTTAACACTCATCAGATCGCATACATCGGTATGTATTATTTCCAATAAGTCAGTAGCTCGTTCCATTGTTCCGGAGAACGGAGTTTTAGTCATCTTGCCCAAAAGGCACGGTTCGCAAGCATCAAATGATTCATAACCAAGTGATTCCAAAAATCCATATTTATGGAATTTCTTCATGCGCTTTACACCGATATGACCCAAACGGCAGTGCCACAAATAAGTTGCACTATCATTATTAACTTTGCATCTTTTGGCATCAATATTATGAATATGTGTATCACTACGATCGAGATCCAACAAACTATTTTCATTGGGTGTATGACCATCAAAGGTTTTATTCATTTAAACAGAACAACAATTATTCTCTGATTTTAAATGAATAACCATATTGCAATAAACATGATCAAATCATATTCATGCTCAACGCAAACGCCAAATAACATTTATTTAGGTTCAACACTAATCCCGAAAGTATAGGGAGTGTGCAATGATGATCATATCAATCTTGGAACCACTTCCAACACACATCGTCACTTCACCCTCAACTAGTTTCTGTTTATTTTGTAACTCCTGTTTTGAGTTACTAATCTTAGCAACCGAACAAGTATCAAATACTCAGGGGCTACTATAAACACTAGTAAAGTACACATCAATAACATGTATATCAAATATACCCTTGTTCACTTTGCCATCCTTCTTATCCACCAAATATTCAAGGCATTTCCGCTTCTAGTGGCCTTTTCCTTTGCAGTATAATCACTCAATTTCAGGCTTTGGTCCAGCTTTGGGCTTCTTCGCGGGAGTGACAACTTGCTTGCCATTCTACTTGAAGTTCCCCTTTCTTTTCCTTTGCCCTTTTTCCTGAAACTAGTGATCTTGTCAACCATCAACACTTGATGCTCTTTCTTGATTTCTACCTTCGTCGATTTCAACATCACAAAGAGCTCGGGAATTGCTTTCGTCATCCCTTGCATACTATAGTTCATCACAAAGTTCTACTAACTTGGTAATGGTGACTAGAGAATTCTGTCAATCACTATATTATCTGGAAGATTAACTCCCACTTGATTCAAGCGATTGAAGTACCCAGACAATCTGAGCACATGCTCACTAGTTGAGCGATTCTCCTCCATCTTTTAGCTATAGAACTTGCTGGAGACTTCATATCTCTCAACTCGGGTATTTACTTGAAATATTAACTTCAACTCCTGGAACATCTTATATGGTCCATGACATTCAAAACGTCTTTGAAGTCCCGATTCTAAGCCGTTAAGCATGGTGCACTAAACTATCAAGTAGTCATCATATTGAGCTAGCCAAACGTTCATAACGTCTGCATCTGCTCCTGCAATTGGTCTGTCACCTAGCGGTGCATTAAGGACATAATTCTTCTATGCAACAATGAGGATAAACCTCAGATCACGGATCCAATCCTCATCATTGCTACTAACATCTTTCAACACAATTTTCTCTAGGAACATATCAAAATAAACATATCAAAGGAACAACGCAAGCAATTGATCTACACCATAATTTGCAAAATACTACCAGGACTAAGTTCATGATAAATTTAAGTTCAATTAATCATATTACTTAAGAACTCCCACTTAGATAGACATCTCTCTAGTCATCTAAGTGATCACGTGATCCAAATCAACTAAACCATGTCCGATCATCACGTGAGATGGAGTAGTTTCAATGGTGAACATCACTATGTTGATCATATCTACTATATGATTCACGCTCGACCTTTCGGTCTCCGTGTTCCGAGGCCATATCTGTATATGCTAGGCTCGTCAAGTATGACCTGAGTATTCCGTGTGTGCAACTGTTTTGCACCCGTTGTATTTGAACGTAGAGCCTATCACACCCGATCATCACGTGGTGTCTCAGCACGAAGAACTTTCGCAATGGTGCATACTCAGGGAGAACACTTCTTGATTATTAAGTGAGAGATCATCTTAAAATGCTACCGTCAAACAAAGCAAGATAAGATGCATAAAGGATAAACATCACATGCAATCAATATAAGTGATATGATATGGCCATCATCATCTTGTGCTTGTGATCTCCATCTTCGAAGCACCATCATGATCACCATCGTCACCGGCGCGACACCTTGATCTCCATCGTAGCATCGTTGTCGTTACGCCATCTATTGCTTCTGTGACTATCGCTACCGCTTAGTGATAAAGTAAAGCAATTACAGGGCGTTTGCATTTCATACAATAAAGCGACAACCATATGGCTCCTACCAGTTGCCGATAACTTCGGTTGCAAAACATGATCATCTCATACAACAAAATATAGCATCACGTCTTGACCATATCACATCACAACATGCCCTGCAAAAACAAGTTAGACGTCCTCTACTTTGTTGTTGCAAATTTTACGTGGCTGCTATGGGCTTTAGCAAGAACCGTTCTTACCTACGCATAAAAACCACAACGATAGTTCGTCAAGTTGGTGCTGTTTTAACCTTCGCAAGGACCGGGCGTAGCCACACTCGATTCAGCTAAAGTGAGAGAGACAGACACCCGCCAGCCACCTTTAAGCACAAGTGCTCGTAACGGTGAAGCCAGTCTCGCGTAAGCGTACGCGTAATGTCGGTCCGGGCCGCTTCATCTCACAATACCGCCGAACCAAAGTATGACATGCTGGTAAGCAGTATGACTTGTATCGCCCACAACTCACTTGTGTTCTACTCGTGCATATAACATCAACGCATAAAACCTAGGCTCGGATGCCACTATTGGGGAACGTAGTAATTTCAAAAAAAAAATCCTACGCACACGCAAGATCATGGTGATGGCATAGCAACGAGAAGGGAAGAGTGTTGTCCACGTACCCTCGTAGACCATAAGCGGAAGCGTTATGACAACGCGGTTGATGTAGCCATACGTCTTCACGATCCGACCGATCCAAGCACCGAACGTACGGCACCTCCGAGTTCAGCACACGTTCAGCTCGATGACGATCCCCGGGCTCCGATCCAGCAAAGCTTCGGGGATGAGTTCCGTCAGCACGACGGCGTGGTGACGATGATGATGTTCTACCGGCGCAAGGGCTTCGCCTAAACTCCACGACGATATGACCGAGGTGGAATATGGTGGAGGGGGGCACCACACACGGCTAAGGAATGATCCATAGATCAACTTGTGTTCCATGGGGTGCCCCCCTGCCCCCGTATAGAAAGGAGCAAGGGGAGGGCCGGCCAAGGAGGAGGAGGCGCGCCCAAGGGGGGAGTCCTACTCCCAACGGGAGTAGGACTCCTCCTTTCCTAGTAGGAGTAGGAGAGAAGGAAGGGGAAGAGAGAAGGGAAGGAAGGAGGGGGTGCGGCCCCTCCCCCTAGTCCAATTCGGACTAGGCCTTGGGGGGCGCGCGGCCTGCCCTAGGCAGCCCCTCTCTCTTTCCCGTATGGCCCAACAAGGCCCATATACTCCCCGGCGAATTCCCGTAACTCTCCGGTACTCCAAAAAATACCCGAATCACTCGGAACCTTTCCGAACTCCGAATATAGTCGTCCAATATATCGATCTTTATGTCTTGACCATTTTGAGACTCCTCGTCATGTCCCCGATCTCATCCAAGACTCCAAACTCCTTCGGTACATCAAAACTCATAAACTCATAATATAACTGTCATCGAAACCTTAAGCGTGCGGACCCTCGGGTTCGAGAACTATGTAGACCTAGAACTATTCTTGGTCAATAACCAATAGCGGAACCTGGATGCCCATATTGGCTCCAACATATTCTACGAAGATCTTTATCGGTCAAACCGCATAACAACATACTTTGTTCCCTTTGTCATTGGTATGTTACTTGCCCGAGATTCGATCGTCGGTATCCAATACCTAGTTCAATCTCGTTACCGGCAAGTCTCTTTACTCGTTACGTAATGCATCATTCCGTAACTAACTCATTAGCTACATTGCTTGCAAGGCTTATAGTGATGTGCATTACCGAGAGGGCCCAGAGATACCTCTCCGACAATCAGAGTGACAAAACCTAATCTCGAAATACGCCAACCCAACATGTAACTTTGGAGACACCTGTAGTACTCCTTTATAATCACCCAGTTACGTTGTGATGTTTGGTAGCACCCAAAGTGTTCCTCCGGTAAACGGGGGTTGCATAATCTCATAGTTACAGGAACATGTATAAGTCATGAAGAAAGCAATAGCAACATACTAAACGATCAAGTGCTAAGCTAACGGAATGGGTCAAGTCAATGACATCATTCTCCTAATGATGTGATACCGTTAATCAAATGACAACTCTTTTGTCCATGGTTAGGAAACATAACCATCTTTGATAAACGAGCTAGTTAAGTAGAGGCATACTAGTGACACTATGTTTGTCTATGTATTCACACATGTATTATGTTTCCGGTTAATACAATTCTAGCATGAATAATAAACATTTATCATGATATAAGGAAATAAATAATAACTTTATTATTGCCTCTAGGGCATATTTCCTTCAGTCTCCCACTTGCGCTAGAGTCAATAATCTAGTTCACATCGCCATGTGATTTAGCACCAATATTCACATTTGTATGTGATTAATACCCATAGTTCACATCGTCATGTGATCAACACCCAAAGGGTTTACTAGAGTCAATAATCTAGTTCACATTGCTATGTGATTAACACCCAAAGAGTACTAAGGTATGATCATGTTTTGCTTGTGAGAGAACTTTAGTCAACGGGTCTGTCATATTCAGAGCCGTATGTATTTTGCAAATATTCTATGTCTACAATGCTTTGCATGGAGCTACTCTAGCTAATTGCTCCCACTTTCAATATGTATCCAGATTGAGACTTAGAGTCATTTGGATTAGTGTAAAAGTTTGCATCGATGTAACTCTTTACGACGAACTCTTTTATCACCTCCATAATCGAGAAACATATCCTTATTCTACTAAGGATAATTTTGACCAATGTCCAGTGATCTACTCCTAGATCACTATTGTACTCCCTTGCCAAACCAGGGCAGAGTATACAATAGGTCTGGTCCATAGCATGGCATACTTTTATAGAACCTATGACTGATGCATAGGGAATGACTTTCATTCTCTTTCTATTTTCTGCCATGGTCGGGTCTTGAGTCTTACTCAATTTCACACCTTTGCAACACAGGCAAGAACTCTTTCTTTGACTGTTCCATTTTGAATTATTTCAAAATCTTGACAAGGTATGTACTTATTGAAAAACTTATCAAGCGTCTTGATCTATCTCAATAGATCTTGATGCTTAATATGTAAGCAGCTTCACTGAGGTCTTTCTTTGAAAAACTCCTTTCAAACACTCCTTTATGCTTTGCAGAATAATTCTACATTATTTCCGATCAACAATATGTCATTCACATATACTTATCAGAAATGTTGTAGTGCTCCCACTCACTTTCTTGTAAATACAGGCCTTTCCAAAAGTCTGTATAAAACCATATGCTTTGATCAACTCATCAAAGAGTATATTCCAACTCCGAGATGCTTGCACCAGTCCATTGATGGATCGCTGGAGCTTGCACATTTTGTTAGCACCTTTAGGATTAGCAAAACCTTCTGGTTGCATCATATACAACTCTTGTTTAAAAATCCATTAAGAATGCAGTTTTGACATCCATTTGCCAGATTTCATAAAATGTGGCAATTGCTAACATGATTCAGACAGACTTAAGCATCGATACGAGTGAGAAAATCTCATCGTATTCAACACCTTGAACTTGTCAAAAACCTTTTGCAACAAGTCGAGCTTAGTAGATAGTAACACTACTATCAGTGTCCGTCTTCCTCTTGAAGATCCATTTATTTAACATGGCTTGCTGATCATCGAGCAAGTCAATCAAAGTCCATACTTTGTTCTCATACATGGATCATATCTCAGATTTTATGGCCTCAAGCCATTTCGTGGAATCTGGGCTCATCATCGCTTCCTCATATTTCGTAGGTTCATCATGGTCTAGTAACATGACTTCCAGAACATGATTACCGTACCACTCTGGTGCGGATCTTACTCTGGAAGACCTACGAGGTTTGGTAGCAACTTGATCTGAAGTTTCATGATCATCATCATTAACTTCCTCACTAATTGGTGTAGGAATCACTGGAACTGATTTCTGTGATGAACTACTTTCCAATAAGGGAGAAGGTACAATTACCTCATCAAGTTCTACTTTCCTCCCACTCACTTCTTTCGAGAGAAACTTCTTCCCTAGAAAGGATCCATATTAGCAACGAATAACTTGCCTTCGGATCTATGATAGAAGGTGTATTCTATGAAGACGCACTTCTCCGATTTGGGTTCGAGCTTATCAAGTTGAAAACCTTTTTTCATATAAGCATCGCAACTCCAAACTTTAAGAAACGACAGCTTAGGTTTACTGCTAAACCATAGTTCATATGGTGTCATCTCAACGGATTTAGATGGTGCCCTATTAAATGTGAATGCAACTGTCTCTAATGCATAGCATCAAAAACAATAGTGGTAAACCGATAAGAGACATCATAGATCGCACCATATCTAGTAAAGTATGATTATGACGTCCGAACACACCATTACATTGTGGTGTTCCAGATGGCGTGAGTTGCGAAACTATTTCACATTGTTTCAAATGAAGACCAAACTCATAACTCAAATATTCGTCTCCACGATCAGATCGTAGAAACTTTATTTTTCTTGTTACGATGATTTTTCCACTTCACTCTGAAATTCTTTGAACTTTTCAACTATTTCAGACTTATGTTTCATCAAGTAGATATACCCATATCTGCTCAAATCATTTGTGAAGGTTAGAAAATAACGATACTTGCCACGAGCCTTAACACTCATCAGATCGCATACATCGGTATGTATTATTTCCAATAAGTCAGTAGCTCGTTCCATTGTTCCGGAGAACGGAGTTTTAGTCATCTTGCCCAAAAGGCACGGTTCGCAAGCATCAAATGATTCATAACCAAGTGATTCCGAAAATCCATCTTTATGGAATTTCTTCATGCGCTTTACACCGATATGACCCAAACGGCAGTGCCACAAATAAGTTGCACTATCATTATTAACTTTGCATCTTTTGGCATCAATATTATGAATATGTGTATCGAGATCCACCAAACTATTTTCATTGGGTGTATGACCATCAAAGGTTTTATTCATTTAAACAGAACAACAATTATTCTCTGATTTTAAATGAATAACCGTATTGCAATAAACATGATCAAATCATATTCATGCTTAACGCAAACGCCAAATAACATTTATTTAGGTTCAACACTAATCCCGAAAGTATAGGGAGTGTGCGATGATGATCATATCAATCTTGGAACCACTTCCAACACACATCGTCACTTCACCCTCAACTAGTTTCTGTTTATTCTGTAACTCCTGTTTTGAGTTACTAATCTTAGCAATCGAACAAGTATCAAATACTCAGGGGCTACTATAAGCACTAGTAAAGTACACATCAATAACATGTATATCAAATATACCCTTGTTCACTTTGCCATCCTTCTTATCCACCAAATATTCAAGGCATTTCCGCTTCTAGTGGCCTTTTCCTTTGCAGTATAATCACTCAATTTCAGGCTTTGGTCCAGCTTTGGGCTTCTTCGCGGGAGTGACAACTTGCTTGCCATTCTACTTGAAGTTCCCCTTTCTTTCCCTTTGCCCTTTTTCCTGAAACTAGTGATCTTGTCAACCATCAACACTTGATGCTCTTTCTTGATTTCTACCTTCGTCGATTTCAACATCACAAAGAGCTCGGGAATTGCTTTCGTCATCCCTTGCATACTATAGTTCGTCACAAAGTTCTACTAACTTGGTGATGGTGACTAGAGAATTCTGTCAATCACTATCTTATCTGGAAGATTAACTCCCACTTGATTCAAGCGATTGAAGTACCCAGACAATCTGAGCACATGCTCACTAGCTGAGCGATTCTCCTCCATCTTTTAGCTATAGAACTTGCTGGAGACTTCATATCTCTCAACTCGGGTATTTACTTGAAATATTAACTTCAACTCCTGGAACATCTCATATGGTCCATGACATTCAAAATGTCTTTGAAGTCCCGATTCTAAGCCGTTAAGCATGGTGCACTAAACTATCAAGTAGTCATCATATTGAGCTAGCCAAACGTTCATAACGTCTGCATCTGCTCCTGCAATTGGTCTGTCACCTAGCGGTGCATTAAGGACATAATTCTTCTATGCAACAATGAGGATAAACCTCAGATCACGGATCCAATCCGCATCATTGCTACTAACATCTTTCAACACAATTTTCTCTAGGAACATATCAAAATAAACATATGAAAGGAACAACGCAAGCAATTGATATACAACATAATTTGCAAAATACTACCAGGACTAAGTTCATGATAAATTTAAGTTCAATTAATCATATTACTTAAGAACTCCCACTTAGATAGACATCTCTCTAGTCATCTAAGTGATCAAGTGATCCAAATCAACTAAACCATGTCCGATCATCACGTGAGATGGAGTAGTTTCAATGGTGAACATCACTATGTTGATCATATCTACTATATGATTCACGCTCGACCTATCGGTCTCCGTGTTCCGAGGCCATATCTGTATATGCTAGGCTCGTCAAGTATGACCTGAGTATTCCGCGTGTGCAACTGTTTTGCACCCGTTGTATTTGAACGTAGAGCCTATCACACCCGATCATCACGTGGTGTCTCAGCACGAAGAACTTTCGCAACGGTGCATACTCAGGGAGAACACTTCTTGATTATTAAGTGAGAGATCATCTTAAAACATCACATGCAATCAATATAAGTGATATGATATGGCCATCATCATCTTGTGCTTGTGATCTCCATCTTCGAAGCACCATCGTGATCACCATCGTCACCGGCGCGACACCTTGATCTCCATCGTAGCATCATTGTCCTTACGCCATCTATTGCTTCTATGACTATCGCTACCGCTTAGTGATAAAGTAAAGCAATTACAGGGCGTTTGCATTTCATACAATAAAGCAACAACCATATGGCTCCTGCCAGTTGCCGATAACTTCGGTTACAAAACATGATCATCTCATACAACAAAATATAGCATCACATCTTGACCATATCACATCACAACATGCCCTGCAAAAACAAGTTAGACGTCCTCTACTTTGTTGTTGCAAATTTTACGTGGCTGCAACGGGCTTTAGCAAGAACCGTTCTTACCTACGCATAAAAACCACAACGATGGTTCGTCAAGTTGGTGCTGTTTTAACCTTCGCAAGGACCGGGCGTAGCCACACTCGATTCAGCTAAAGTGAGAGAGACAGACACCCGCCAGCCACCTTTAAGCACAAGTGCTCGTAACGGTGAAGCCAGTCTCGCGTAAGCGTACGCGTAATGTCGGTCCGGGCCGCTTCATCTCACAATACCGCCGAACCAAAGTATGACATGTTGGTAAGCAGTATGACTTGTATCGCCCACAACTCACTTGTGTTCTACTCGTGCATATAACATCAACGCATAAAACCTAGGCTCGGATGCCACTGTTGGGGAACGTAGTAATTTCAAAAAAAAAAAATCCTACGCACACGCAAGATCATGGTGATGGCATAGCAACGAGAAGGGAAGAGTGTTGTCCACGTACCCTCGTAGACCGTAAGCGGAAGCGTTATGACAACGCGGTTGATGTAGTCGTACGTCTTCAAGATCCGACCGATCCAAGCACCGAACGTACGGCACCTCCGAGTTCAGCACACGTTCAGCTCGATGACGATCCCCGGGCTCTGATCCAGCAAAGCTTCGGGGATGAGTTCCGTCAGCACGACGGCGTGGTGACGATGATGATGTTCTACCGGCGCAAGGGCTTCGCCTAAACTCCACGACGATATGACCGAGGTGGAATATGGTGGAGGGGGGCACCGCACACGGCTAATGAACGATCTGTAGATCAACTTGTGTTCCATGGGATGCCCCCCTGCCCCCGTATATAAAGGAGCAAGGGGAGGGCCGGCCAAGGAGGAGGAGGCGCGCCCAAGGGGGGAGTCCTACTCCCAACGGGAGTAGGACTCCTCCTTTCCTAGTAGGAGTAGGAGAGAAGGAAGGGGAAGAGAGAAGGGAAGGAAGGAGGGGGTGCGGCCCCTCCCCCTAGTCCAATTCGGACTAGGCCTTGGGGGGGCGCGCGGCCTGCCCTAGGCAGCCCCTCTCTCTTTCCCGTATGGCCCAACAAGGCCCATATACTCCCCGACGAATTCCCATAACTCTCCGGTACTCCGAAAAATACCCGAATCACTCGGAACCTTTCCGAACTCCGAATATAGTCGTCCAATATATCGATCTTTACGTCTCGACCATTTCGAGACTCCTCGTCATGTCCCCGATCTCATCCGAGACTCCGAACTCCTTCGGTACATCAAAACTCATAAACTCATAATATAACTGTCATCGAAACCTTAAGCGTGCGGACCCTACGGGTTCGAGTACTATGTAGACCTAGAACTATTCTTGGTCAATAACCAATAGCGGAACCTGGATGCCCATATTGGCTCCTACATATTCTACGAAGATCTTTATCGGTCAAACCGCATAACAACATACTTTGTTCCCTTTGTCATCAGTATGTTACTTGCCCGAGATTCGATCGTTGGTATCCAATACCTAGTTCAATCTCGTTACCGGCAAGTCTCTTTACTCGTTACGTAATGCATCATTCCATAACTAACTCATTAGCTACATTGCTTGCAAGGCTTACAGTGATGTGCATTACCGAGAGGGCCCAGAGATACCTCTCCGACAATCGGAGTGACAAAACCTAATCTCGAAATACGCCAACCCAACATGTACCTTTGGAGACACCTGTAGTACTCCTTTATAATCACCCAGTTACGTTGTGACGTTTGGTAGCACCCAAAGTGTTCCTCCGGTAAACGGGAGTTGCATAATCTCATAGTTACAGGAACATGTATAAGTCATGAAGAAAGCAATAGCAACATACTAAATGATCAAGTGCTAAGCTAACGGAATGGGTCAAGTCAATCACATCATTCTCCTAATGATGTGATCCCGTTAATCAAATGACAACTCTTTTGTCCGTGGTTAGGAAACATAACCATCTTTGATAAATGAGCTAGTCAAGTAGAGGCATACTAGTGACACTATGTTTGTCTATGTATTCACACATGTATTATGTTTCCGGTTAATACAATTCTAGCATGAATAATAAACATTTATCATGATATAAGGAAATAAATAATAACTTTATTATTGCCTCTAGGGCATATTTCCTTCATCTTGTTCTTCTTTATCTCTTCCAAAGCAGAACAATTCACTTTTATGGAAGTTAATCTTTAACCCCGATAATTGTTCGAACAAGCACAACACAAGCTTCATGTTTCTTGCTTTCGCCAAATCATGCTCCATGAAGATAATTGTATCATCAACGTACTGTAGGATAGACACTCCTCCGTCAACTAAATGCGTAACGAGGCCACCTACCTGGCCGTCATCCTTAGCCCTTCCTATTAGGATTGTCAACATGTCGACCACAATGTTGAACAGAATCGGTGACATCGGATCTCCTTGTCTCAGACCCTTCTGTATCTGGAAATAATGACCTATGTCATCATTCACTTTGATTCCAACACTCCCTTTTTGTGTGAAAGAATCTACTTGGTCCCTCCATGACTGACCGAATCCTTTCATACGCAAGGCCTGCTGCAGAAATGGCCATTTTACCTTATCGTACGCTTTCTCAAAATCCACTTTGAAAACCACCCCATCTAGTTTTTTCGTATGAATTTCATGGAGCGTTTCATGTAGGACCAAAACCCATTCTAGGATGTTCCTGTCCGGCATGAAAGCAGTTTGAGATGGGTGCACCACAGAATGCGCAATCTGCGTAAGCCTATTAGTCCCAACTTTGGTAAATTTTTTGAAGCTGACATTGAGAAGACAGATCGGCCTGAATTGCTCGATCCACACTGCCTCTGTTTTCTTAGGAAGCAAAGTAATCGTTCCGAAGTTCATGTGAAACAACTGCAACTGTCCCGCGAAAAGATCCTGGAACATCGGGAGCAAGTCCCCCTTAATGATGTGCTAACACTTTCTAAAAAATTCCGCCGGAAACCCATCCGGTCCTGGAGCTTTATTATTCTTCATCTGTGAAATTGCTTCAAACACCTCTTTCTCCGAAAATGGGGCCGTCAAAATATCATTCTCATCCGCTGCGAATTGAGGCACATCCTCAACCCTCGACTCATCCAAGGATACGAAGTTATCCTTAGGTGGCCCAAACAACTGCTTATAGTAATTGGTGATATAGTCCGTGCCTAATTTCTTAAACTTGTGAACTTTTTTTCAAATCCGTGTTTTCTTTCAAATACATGAACGATTTCCAAATCCACGAACTTGTCTCAATTTTTACAAACTGTTTCCAAAACCTGTGATCTTTTTCCAAATTAATGATTTTTTTTCAAATCAGTGAACTTTTTTTTAAATCGATGAACTTTTTTTAAATCCATGATTTTTTAAAAAAATCCAAGAACCTTTTAAATTTTCATGATCTTTTTCAAATTTAATGAACTTTTCAAAGTTTTAAATTTTTGTGGAATTCGTGAATTATTTTAAAATTTTGTGATCTTTTTCAAATTCGCATAACTTTTAAAAATTTGTGAACTTCTTGTAGATTGGCAAACTTTTTTCAAATATCTAATATTTTTTCAAATTCATGAACCTTCTTCAAATCTGTCAGTTTATAAATCCGTGAACTTTTTGTGTGTCCCACGAACTATTTTCACATCCAAAAAAATTGTCAAATTCATAAACCATATTCTAAACCCATCAAACTGTTTTGATTTCAGAGTTTTTAAAATCCGTAAACTCTAATACAAAGGGAACAGAAAAAATCAGCAAAAACAAGAGAGAATAACTAGTAAACTCGGACTACTGGAACTATCCCTCATCGACCGGTTTACTGTAGTGAATCGGTCTTTTCCCCACTATTTCTTTTTCTTTTTTTATACTTTTTGTTTCTTTCTTTTTCTTTCTCAAAAAATGCTCAGACTTTTAAATTATGATTATAAATTATTGTTTCTTCAAATATTTATTAAATGTATTTCAAAAGCATTTACTATTCTTAATTGTATCACTTTGCATTTTATTAGTTATGTTAAAAACTTAAAATAACAGTTTTAAGTACTTGTTGCTTTTGTTTTTTCGTATGGCACTCTTAGGGTGATTTGCGAAGTTGTTGTTTCTGACGGAGATATGCGCACGGCGATGACGTGATCTACGTTAACAATTACCCATGAAAAAACGCACCCACAGCGCGACGCCACGCGTGGACCGGCCCAGTAACGCCCACTTGCCTCAGGGCGGGACGGAGCGACGCGACTTGGGTTTAGTCCCACCTTGATGCGGCAGCAGCGCCTTGACAGGCTTAAATTGCCGGTTCCTCTGCCTGTCATAATCATAGGTCTTCATTGTACTCTTTTGTTTAGGATATGGACTGCTACCATGAATATTCGCTCGTTGTATTTAAAAAATATATATTAAATTATTGGTCTTGGGACGTATTTTTTGTCATCGTAGCTACCCTTAGGACAGCCAGCCCATTGCACGAAAAAAAAATCGCACTGAAGGAATATCTAATGACCAGGAACATTCAACACACAAAATTGAATGGTAAAAAATATTGAAGATGTTAAAGGCCTCGAAAGTGCGAAAATACAAAGGTGAACTTGGTTCCATGCGCACCCACATGAACAGTAAATTCAAAAAAAACATTATAAATTTGTTAAAAAAAATCTGAAATCTTGGGATATCAAACTTGACCCACCATTATACTCATGTATAAAGTTTCGTAAAGTATTGACACATGATATCCTTAGTGAAGAAAATACAATTGAGACCATACTATTCATCAAATAGTTTTTTAGTATAGCTTCAATTTTGCCTAGATTTTGATGGATGACATTTTTTCATGAAACTCCATACGCCGGTATACCGGTTGACTACATGTGTTATAAAAATGTTCAGATTTTTTAATTTTTCTTTTTTGAACTCTACTATTCGTAAGAGGCGTGCGTGGAACCATGTTCACCAATCTGCATCCCTGAACAGTGGTTCAATTTTACTGTCGTAAATATCAGGCTCAACTAAAAAATTGATACCAGGCTTGGCCCAAAAACAAACAATTTTGCAGCCCGTGTACAATGAGGGCCTCAAAGCCCAAAACATGGTAACCCTAATAGCTGCTCTAGGCACGCACAGACGAGACGCCGCCGCCGCAAATCTCCGGGAGGATCGACGACGGCGCAACCCCTCGTAGTTTCCAGCTTCCAGGGAGAAGCCAAGCGCCGGTGCAAGCCCAGGTTTGGCCCTCAGCTCATCCATCCATCCCAACTCTGAAATCTTGGAGCGTCAATGGCGACTGAGCAGGTAGATTCGCAGGTAGGTCATGTCGTCGTTCGCCGGCGTATCTGTCCTGGCCGACGGCGAGCTGTGCCCCGCCACCGCGTCGACCGTCGGCACCAGCGCGGTCTGCGGGTACCACCTGCTGGTGGTCCACGACTACCCGCGCACCAAGCAAGAGGCGCCCACCGGCGACAGCATCAGCTCCCGTCCTTTCATGGTGGGAGGCCATTGTTGGATCATCAACTACTACCCCAACGGTGAAGACTCGGACTGTGCCGACTTCATTTCTCTCGAGCTTTCCTGTCTCCAAGACGATGCCAACAAGAAGCAGCAGCATGTGGTGGAAGCCAAGGTCGTTTTCAGTTTCATAGACCAGGTTGAGATGCAGAATCCAGTCTACATTGCTCAAGCTGAAACATACAGCTTCAATGGGTTTTCTCGGGCCAGACGCAAGTTCATGACAAGACAAGCCCTTGAACAATCATCACTGCATCTAAAGGACGATTCTTTCACCATCCGCTGCGACATCATGGTCTCCTCCTCCTGCAACCCCAAGGACGACGATGCCACCAAGGCGCTCCTGCCTCACATGTGCCAGCACTTTGAACATCTCCTTCAAACCGAGGTGGGCGCTGATGTGAGATTTGAGGTCGGCGGCGAGACGATGGCTGCACACCGGTGTGTGCTCGCAGCCCGATCCAGGGTCTTCATGTCACAACTCTTTGGCCCCATGAAGGAGGGCACCACTAAGGCCGCTGTCATACGGATCAAAGACATGGACGCAAGCGTGTTCAGGGCCTTGCTTAACTTCATCTACACGGACACGTTCCCTGCTATGGAGCATGATGATAGCATGGAGGAGGACGAAACGTCACAAATTACGGAGCAAGGACAAGAAAAGGAGACCACATTATCAGAGGCACGCATGTGGCTGCAATGGCTGCAAAACTTGTTGGTAGCGGCTGACAGATATGATGTCCAACGCCTCAAGTGCATCTGTGAAAGTGAGTTGTCTGAGCACATATGTGTGAGCTCGGTCATGTCCACTCTTGCTCTAGCCGAGCAGCACCACTGCCATGGATTGAAAGAGGCGTGCTTCAAGTTTATCCAAGTCCAGTCCCCCTCATGCCTGCAAACATTAATGTCATCTAATGGCTGGGATCATGTCTTTGACACCTATCCCTCGGTTTTAAAGGAGCTCATTGCCAAGCTTGCTTCCAACCACCGGAACTAACACTTTCTGTATGCAGTAAGTACAACTTGGTTAGATCTCAAGTGACGGCCTTATGCATATGTGGGATCCTCTAGAGAGATTGTAGTCTGCGTGTCTTGCTTTTGTCTTGTCATCTACTCCCTCCGTAAACTAATGTAAGAGCGTTTAGATCACTATTTTAGTGATCTAAACACTCTTATATTAATTTACAGAGGGAGTACTGTATAATTTGCGTATTTGCTGGGCAAACTGTCTGTTGATGGAGTGGTTGGTCTGTAAATTCTTTTAGGTGTAAGCGCAAATTGATCTGGCATTGCAGCAGTATGGAAGTTCCCCTATCTAATTGTTGTATCCTCATATATTATTTCTCTGTTTATTAGGTGTGTCGAACACAAGATGTTTCTTTTGTGCCTTCCCTATTATGAAAACAAAACCTTATTCTAGCTAGCTACTCTAAAGAAGAAGAATGTTGATGTTTCTAGAAAGTCATCTTATGATCCTTCCTGGAATTAAGGGAACGAACCTGGATAACAAAACAGCTGACCAAGAATTGTGGTTACCATGACAGTGATAGTGTGAACTCTTGGTCCAGTACCTAGGAGCCTGCTGTTCTCCTGGGCCGGGCGCCCTCCATCGCAGAGGAAGGTTAGAGCTTGAAGATTCTGCAAATTTCAGTGTTGTTGTAGCTGCGCCCTGTACCAGGTTTATGAACACATATTTCCTTGCTGTGTATTATTGATTAATTCCAGTATATGAACAAATGCGAGTCAAAACCTAGCCTGGGTATTAATTAATTCCAGATTTTTAAACATTAATGTTAGCCTCTTTACAGAAAGCAGAGGATATGATTCATCACCTTACCCTATCTGCTTGCATGTTCTGGAACACTCACTATGGAGGTACAGACATATAGTACACAATAATATCTCAGTTTCTGTGTGTCTTTCGCTACATACCCACCCATTTATTTTGACTGATAATTGCTACCCGGCCATGTTCATTCTTGTTCTGCCCCAGTTGAAAGCCAGTGTCCATATTACTCTGCAGATTACCACTTGTGAGGATATCTCCCAGTTTGAAAGCCAGTGTCAATATTACTCTACAGATTACCTCGGTTGATGTTGGGGGCTGAAGGATAATTTGGTGTAGGAAAAATTAACAAGATGAACAAATGTCTTGTTGCTTCACTGATAAACTAATCAAACCTGTTGAAGCATGAGGCAACTGTTGGGGAACTCCAGCATTCCACCTTTGTGCCCATATAATCCAACATTCCTGAGCGACAAGTTTGTTAAAAAATAAAGCTTTTCTTATCATTGGTGTGTGATTCCTTTAGTTAAATTTAGCAGAACGATAATCTGCAGAGTGCTGAAATAAGTAACTAGTAGTGTAACAAAAAAGTGAATGACATTTTGAGCTCGAGTGGTTGCAAATACTACTACAATTAAAGCCGTGAAGAGAAGACAAGAGAAGAAAAGAGAGTAAAGTAAATGACAACAGTTTAGGGTTTCTTGGCTACGAAAAAAGTTGAATTACAAGGCCTTCTATCTGCCTAGATCTATGTGTAGGGAGCTCTTTCGGCAGGCAGCTTACTCTGCCCGGCCAGGAGACACGGAAACAGACGGACGGCATTTATATACATTCGTATGTGATCCATAGTGAAATCTCTACAAAAACTTATATTTAGGAACGGAGGGAGTACATATATAACCCGTTCAGGAAAATTTTCATAACAATATACTTTCATACGTGGCATATACAAAAAAAATACATACATGAAAATGGGCCCTTTTTTGTTGTTGTTGTTGGGCCAGGATTTTATTTTTTCTTGTACAGCTTGCAAACAATAATATTTTTGAACAAAATTGTACAGATCCGTCGCGAATATGTATAAGTCTTAACATAATTTTTTTATTTTTTTAACTTGGAAATATCTTTTTTTTTGTTTTGAATCATTTGAAATAGAGTCTACCAATGTACCCGTCCACCAAAACTTCGCACTCTTTCATGACATGATTGTGATGCGTTTCATGAAACATGGAAATCATATAGGAGGCCAAAATGGTGTTTTTGATCAGATTCGTGCATTGACATTCGGGGCGATGATTGACAAAAAAGTTCTCTAATTTTATGTACTCCCTCCAAGCCATATTAATCGTCGTTGCTTTAGTACAAAATTGTGCAACTTTGTACTAAACCAGCTACAACTAGTATCTTCTGGAAGAATTTTTGTATCATTATTCATTAATTAGATTTGGCATAAACATACCTTCATATTATTATCTCACACACACACACACACACACACACACACACACACACACACACACACACACATATATATATATATATATATATATATATATATATATATATATATATATATATACTTCTACAGGAAGAAGATTGAATTTCATATTTGGCACGATTTGGCACGATGATGGGCTGCATCGGCGCCGGCGCCGGCGGGGGCGGCTTGCCAAGGCTGCGAGGCGACGTGGTCGATGGCCCGGGTGACGTCTGACATGGTGGGCCGGAGGTTGGGCCTGTCGTGGAGGCAGAGCGAGGCGACGACGGCCAGCTGGTAGAGCGCGCGCCGAGGGAATCGCCCGCGCAGCGCCGGGTCGGCCAGCCGGCCGTACATCTTGCGCACGTCGGCGAGGTAGGGCCTGGCCCAGTCAAGGAGCCGCCTCTCGTCGCCGGCGTCGGCGTCGGCGTCGAAGGCCCTGCGGCCCGTGATGAGCTCCAGGAGCACCACGCCGAAGCTGTAGACGTCGGACTTGACGGTGAGGCGGCCGGTGAGCGCGTAGTCGGGCGCGCAGTAGCCCAAGGTGCCCATCACGCGCGTGGACACGTGGGTGTCGTCGCCGGAGGGCCCCATCCGGGCCAGCCCCAGGTCGGACAGCTTGGCGCTGAAGTCCTCCGCCAGGAGGATGTTGGACGGCTTCAGGTCGCGGTAGATCACCGGCGGCGACACCGCCTCGTGCAGGTACCGCAGCGCCCTCGCCGCGCCGTGCGCGATCCTCACCCGCGTGTTCCACTCCAGCGCCGGCCGGTCACCATCGCCGGAGGGCGGGAGGAAGAGGTGGGCGTCGAGGCTGCCGCGGGGGAGGAGCTCGTAGACGAGCAGCCGCTCCTGGGCCTGCGCGCAGTAGCCGACCAGGGACACCAGGTTGGGGTGCCGCAGCGTCATCAGCATCGCGCACTCCACCACGAACTCGCGGCTCCCCTGCGCGCCGCCGCGGCACAGCTGCTTCACGGCCACCGCCGTCATTGCGCCGCCGGCATCGTCGTCGTCGCCGTCCAGGCGGAGGTGGCACCTGTACACCCTGCCGAAGCCGCCCTGGCCCAGCAGGTTGGACGCGGAGAAGCCGTCCGTGGCCGCGGACAGCTGCTCCAGCGTGAACTTGCGCGCGGCGCGGCCGGCCACGCTGCCGCTGCCGTCGCCGCGGCGGCGCAGGCTCATGGAGGTCTCCGCGGCTTGGCTGGAGGGGCTGGACGGGCCGGCCGCATCGCCGGTGCAGGGGACGCAGGGGAGGCTTGGTAGGCGGTGGCCGGCCCAGGAGAAGAGGCGCGGCATGGCGAGGCGCCGAGAGAGCTAGCCGTGCCGTGCGTCTCCAATGGCGGAGGAGAGCGAGCCCGAGGCTGCCCGGCTAAAAAACGGGAGGCTGACACACGGCCGCCGATATTTGAGCTCCAATTAACCACGTTTTGGTTGTCAACTCTTTAACCTCGATTGTGTTAAATTCAGTCAAATTTTAACAAATCTTGTTGAACTCGTTGAAATGTTTTCATATTATATGCCAAGATATATGCGGCTAGTTGTATCATACCGCTCTTAATTGATTCAGGTTGGATTTAACGTTGCCACATCATTGTGACATGTGGATCCCCACTAAAGTATAAAATGTAATGTCTTTATTTTAATAGAGTAAAAAACTATCACATGATCACAACCAAGGGGTACAAACATGCTACTCCCTTTGATTCATATTAATTGACGCTGCATTAGTACAAAGTGAGTACAACTTTGTACTTTGCACTAAACCAACATCAATTAACATGGATTGGAAGGCGTAATATAATTTTAAAATATGGTAAAAACCATCCAATGAACACAACTAAAGGATAAAAAACCTCGTGCCTTTTGCTAGATGGGCTCTAGGTAGCCCCCTCCTTTTTTTCTCACAAAACTCATTTTCATGTGGCAAAATATTTTGAAAAAAGTGTGCATATACAAATACATGTGTACTATGCATAATTTCGAAATAATATATTTCATATTGTCAAAATGGTTTTCTGTTTATTTTTTGGACATAAATTTGATTATGTTTTGTACCTTACAGATTACCATACTATTTAATGAACATTTATGGATATGTGGTGAACTCGTGTAAGTTTTCACAGAATAATTTGATTTCCTTTTAAGTTTAAAATGTGTTTTTTGAGTTTTTCAAAATACCAGGCTTCTTGGAGTCTGGGAGCCAAACTTAAAATTGCAGTATGCTCAGTTACCTCAACGAAAAGAAGAGAGGATTAACTATTACAAGTGTAGCAAAACATCTCATGCATGGGTGAAAAATTAACATTTTTGCTAATTTTTCGTCAAGTGATTCTCTATTAGTGTCCTATCAATTTTTCATTCGTTTGAACGGGGGTTGGCGTGATTCTCGGCACGTGCTCGACTTGGCATTCTGGTTATGCCCGTCGGCTCATTGGACATGAAGTTTTTCTTGCAAAAGCCGACCCGATTTGAGTGGTCGGATCGGCGGTCGTCGTGGGACGACACGGAGCTGATGTTTCCCCTTTTCCCCGCTCAATTATTTTTCTTGGGTTTGTTTTGGATTTTTAACATGCGTGGAGGCAGATTGTCTGCAGCTACCCCTCCGCTCCCCCTCTCTCCTCCTGCATGCCTAGCCAAAAGAAAACATCCTCTTATGATTGTTCATTTGATTCCCCCTATAGATATATGCACTGCGCCCACGTGATGATTTAGTTCCGCCTCCCACCATGCAGAGGATTGCAGGTGGTCCTTTTTGTTCGTGTCATCATTGATTTGCTAACTAGGTCTCTCCAGTCATTAGTCAATTTATACTCCCTCAGTGTTTTCCTTTTTCATTAATCTTCACTTTCTTCTTTTCTGTTGTGCTATTATACTTTAGTTTTCATAGTTTCTCTTTGTCCACTCTTCAGCCAAAGTTATGTTTTACATGTTTTTGATGTATTTGTTTCTTCATTGTTCTCATTTTCAACCTTTCTTTTTCCTCACTGTTCATTCCTTGGTTTTCATTTTAAATTGATTCGTGTTGCTATTAATTATTTTTTTGTTTCCATATCTTCATAATCAACAAAGAGTGGAAAATAGCCTTCACCTAATTTGCCTTGTCATTCGACATTTATCTATTAATGTCTTTGATGGCGCCATACACCAGGGGTGCTCACCGTAGGGTGCCCGGTGGGGGCCTGTCTATAGGCCCATGAGGCCCATCACATATCCAACAATAGGAGGGAGCCCAGAGTAAGGGGGGCGACTTCCCTTGACCATCTTAATTCCTAAGTTGGTGGCGGCGGTGGCCTAGCTAGATCAAATCTCCCCTTGTAAAACCCCAACCTCCACCATGTATATAAGGGGAGGCTAGGGGGCTCTCAGTTCCATCTACTACTACATCTCTCTGTAGTCCCTTGCTCCAAGTATGCCCACCATGAATGACAAACACAAGCAAGATGTAGGGTATTACTCCACCATGGAGGCTCGAACCTGGGTAAATTACGTGTGCGACCTCCATCTGTGACTTCCAGCTACGCTACGTACCCTATCGAGGGACCTGACGGTTTTCTGCATCATCAATCTTCTTTGTCATCCAAAGTTGGTTTTATGTGCATTTTTGTTGTCAGCCAGTTATTGGTTTTGGTTAATAATTAGTCCATGTTTTGTATCAGGCCACTGCGAATGAAGGCATGGGTACAACATTTTTTTGCGCTGTTTAATCAGAGCTGAAATAGGGTGGTTCTCCGTGATAATTTTTTTTTTCATGATGCCCTTCTACTTCCTTATTTCTCAGTTTATGTCCATGAAGCATTATTGATGTAGGAGTAGGACCAAGTCCTGGATGTTGCCTAATCTTCACAAAAGGAACACAAGAGGAAACACAAAAGAACAAGGTTCACCACACAAGTTTACTCATATCACACATAAGGAGAGATACACCTCAAGATCCAATATCAGGTTAGTTATTTTTTTGTTCTGTTCATTTTCATCAAAAAGGTATAAAACTGCACTTTTGGGTTTTGCAAGTTATTGGGCCCGCGTGCAGGTAGTTTTCAGATTGGGTAGCACTTTGGGTCGATTGACGCGAGGGCATGGATTAGTCACTTTCCGCACCATATGATTACATGTCATAATCGTTGGATCGTGCCCCTTACATCATCCCTTCATTATCATTCTCCCTGCACACACAACTCCTCCACGCACGAGGCATGAGTCGGCTGGCGAATTCTTATGTAGCACATGATTTCAGTGCATCTCAAATATGATGAATCTGACCAATACTTCTCAGCAGGCATCTATAGGGAAGTGTTTCCCACAACATAATCGGGATAGACCTCTTAACTCACTAGTGGACGTGGGTTGATTGGATCAGCATACACTTCACTAGATCCATAATGTAATATTGAAGCAAAGAACAAATATTGGACGTGGGTTTTTGTTTGTTTCTTTTGGTTTTCATTCTACATTTTTCGTATACGTCAAGAGCATTTTCCTAATACACGTCTATTTTTTTTTCATATACAAGTTTGACATTTTTTAATACATGGTCAATTTTTTTCTATACACATTATCAAGATTTTTCAAATACAAGATTAACATTTTTTGAATATATTGGTAAATATTTTCCTTAAACATATTTTAAATGCTTGATTAAAATTTATTTAAATACATGATCAACATTTTTATATACATATTTAACAATTTTCAAATGCATGATTATTATTTTTGAAATGCAAGCTTAACTTTTTTAAATACATGGAAAACATTTTTCCATATAAATTTAACAATTTTCAAATTCTTGATTAAAAAATTTCAAATACAAGTTTAACATTATTTTAATACAGTACCGGATTAAATTTCGTTGAATACATGGTCAACATTTTTTCTGGACACATTAACATTTTTTTAAATGCTTGATTAACATTTTTTAAATATTTTTTGTTTTCAAATGGTCGACGAGGAGAATGTGGCCGGAAACTGTCGGTGTGTGTCTCGATGAGGAAGTTCCACTGTACACAGCTTTCACTGACCATGCTGATGACAACATTGAGGGTGTGCTGCTAGCGGACGTCGGCGACGACGACAACGCCGAGAGTGTGCTGCCGGCGGATTCTACCGGTGATGACCACGCCGAGTTGAGTTTGGGGGAAGAACACGACGAGGGCATGATGTCACTGGGTCCCATGCTCGCAACCACGATGAGTTGTGGAATGGGGAAGACCACGCCGGGCGGCCAGGTTCTTCAGACAATGAACCAGAGAATCACAATTTCGGAGCATACAAATCACCTCTATGGCTCTATCTCTGACGTGGACCGTGTCATCAACAAACCGACAAAATTACACTACAGTTTCAATTACGCGATTCAGGGTTGTGACATGTGTGATATCGCACAAGTGTTCATGAAAGTAAAGGAGATAGGTCATTCCTTTGAGGTCCGAAACAGAAAAAAGAAAGTGGGCACCTGCCCCGCTCATGGACCGGCCCAATAGGGCGTGCGGGAGGGGAGCGGGGGTGCGCGCTGGCTTTGTTCGCCACACGCTGGAGGACTCCTTCCGGGAGAGCAACTAATTAACGAGTGCTCATTCGGGAGCCTCACAACGATCAGTGCCACTTGATGCGCTCTCAGTTATTCGCCACGTGTCGCGTTCTAGGCGCTTCCTTCGGATTTTATTTTTTATTTTATTTTTCCGCACGCGTTTTCGGCTTTTTGAATGTTTTTTTTTCGGGGGTTTTCGGCGTTTTGGTTTTCCACCGGTCTTCCCTAGTTTTTTGACAAAAAAATTTTGAAAAAAAATGCGGATAAAACGCGTTTTTTTCTTTCGCGAGAGTTACGGTTTTGCTTCCGTGAGAGGCACGGTTTTGCTTTCGCAAGAGTCACGGCCGTGCCTCTCAGAAACGGAAAAAAATACGTTTTTTGTTTTTTTCCTTTCGCGAGAGTCACGGTTTTGCTTCCGCGTGCTTTCGTGAGAGTCACGGTCGTGCCTCTCGGAAACGGAAAAAGACACATTTTTTTTTCTTTTGCGAGAGTCACGGGTTTGCTTCCGCGAGAGGCACGGTTGTGCTTTCGCGAGAGTCATGGCCGTGCCTCCTCGGAAACGAAAAAAAATGCGTTTTCTGTTTTTTTTTCTTTCACGAGAGTCACAGTTTTGCTTCCGCGAGAGGCATGGTTGTGCTTTCGCGAGAGTAACGGCCGTGCCTCCTCGGAAAAGAAAAAAAACTCGTTTTTTGTTTTTTTTCTTTCGCGAGAGTCACGAT
>NC_041391.1:723831347-723872960 GCF_002162155.2 Triticum dicoccoides
CACGGTTGTGCTTTCGCGAGAGTAACGGCCGTGCCTCCTCCGAAACGAAAAAATGCGTTTTTTGTTTTTTTTTCTTTCGCGAGAGTCACGGTTTTGCTTCTGCGAGAGGCACGGTTGTGCTTTCGTGAGAGTCACGGTTTTGCTTCCGCGAGTGGCACGGTTGTGCTTTCGCGAGAGTCACAGCCGTGCCTCCTCGAAAACGAAAAAAAAAACGTCTTTTCTCTTTTTTCCTTCCGTGAGAGGCACGGTTATGATTTCGTCAGAGGCACGGACGTGCCTCTTTCGGAAAGGGAAAAAACCTGTGCTCCTAGTTTGGTTTTTTCATCTGGTTTTTTTATGAAAAAAAGTTCATCAAAATCTATCAACATTGGATCTAGTTTTGAAGATCTCGACGCGAGGAATCCAACGGCGAAAGCGGTTCGAGATTTGGACGCACGGTTTAAGAGATAAAACGTTTTGAATAAAGTGATCTACGAAAAAAGGAAAAACTCACAGGTTGCGACAAGTGGTGCACATGCAGCGCGCCACTTGTCGCAACTTAAGACGAGTACTCCTTAACTAGTGATTTCGTCCTTCCGATGCCCATCGCTATCTTGTTTTGGATTTGTTTTCGTCAGTGGCTTGGCGTGTCTTGGGCTCCGAACTCCATGCTAGAGCTCCGGCCTCTTGTCCTTTCTCTGGTTAGGCAAACCAAAAGGCTTTTCTGGTTTGGGTTTCCCATCATGTGCTGAATCGTGTGGACTACTAGAAACAAGTTTACCATTCCTAACAAACCGATTGATTGCATTTTTCATCTATATTTGTTTTTGCAGCAGGGAAAATTATTGATTAAGGAGAGCGACAAGGATGTTGTGGAGCCACTGATTGCGTGCGTGCGAGAGAGGGCAACTTCGTGCCTGAATGCGGATCGGCCACGTCACCGATAGATGGGGATCTATCGTCACCTCCTTAGCCTCTTTTGTTGTTCTTCTGTCGGCTCTTTTTCCTGTGCTGGCTGATTCTATTTCTCTGTACTTGGGCCTCTGGTATTGGCAAAATTTCGTGTTTTGACCCTTTTGGCTAACAAATTCAGGATCTGACCCCCCTCTGGAAAAAGTTCGGGATCTGGGGGTCAGATCCCGAACTTTTTCCAAAGGGGGGTCAGATCCTGAATTTGTTAGCCAAAAGGGTCAAAACACGAAATTTTGCCTCTGTTAGTCTTGGATGTTTGAACTTGGATGTATGCTACTTGTTGGCTGCGTGTTGGCTTTATTACTTTAAAGTCGGGCCTTCGGCCTTTTATCTAGAAACAGCTTTATGGAGATGTGTGTTTTGATCGGTTTCGAGCGAGCAACCATATCTTTTGGAAAAGGAGGCTGAATCCTCGGCATTTTCATCTTTGCGATGCACATAACCATTTTTATAAATTATTATTATTAAGCAAAGTATAGAGCAAAGGCAACTTCGACCAAACCATTACAAGGTATAAAATTAACACGGATGAAAGTCAGACTTCTTCCGCG
This sequence comes from Triticum dicoccoides, assembly GCF_002162155.2. Taxonomy (NCBI): domain Eukaryota; kingdom Viridiplantae; phylum Streptophyta; class Magnoliopsida; order Poales; family Poaceae; genus Triticum; species Triticum dicoccoides. Next base: position 723,832,850 of record NC_041391.1, read on the forward strand.
GCAATGCCTTCAAAAAGAAATAAACATCCTTGTCACCAACCAATTTAATTAGCTTTTCTATAGTTGCTTTCTGGAGTAGTAGCTGGCAGTGCACAAATATTTTTCTGGAGTAGCTGGTACGTAGTTGATATAAACTAATGGCCAATAATTGAGCGTCTTAATTTTGAACTAGTCTATGCTTTGTTTTCTGCAGCTTGGTTGTTGACTATTCTCTCCCTCACTTCCAAGGGATCCCTTCCCAATCACAATCTTCCACAGCTCCCACAACCATTTTCCTCCTTTGCCACAGCTCTCCTCTTCTGGTTCTTCTTCTGCATCCTGATTTCGTTTCCATTCATTTCTGCCCTTTTCTGAAAACAGAAAGAAAAGGTTCGGTAATCTTTGAAGCTTCTATGCATAGGTTTTATTTCTGAATCAAGAGAGAAACAAACTCAAAAAAACAGTCTTTCCGCATTCTACTTCTGTTTACCAATTTTCCTGCCATTCTTGCCAAGATTTCAAAATAAACAAAACTTTTTTGCGCGTTCTTGTAGGTTATAGAGTAAAGGACATTGTTGTTTTTGCTACTCTTTGCTTTCACAACTTTATTTCCGATTGAACGTGAATCACCCTTGTCTTGCTTGTTCTATTTGAATACACAAACAGAACTCAAAGAAGAATTTCTCGTGCTCCTGTTTTCATTTGTGTCCTCTTCTCTTTCTGTGTCAAAACCTTATACTTCTTCTGAAACAAGTTCCGGAGAAGGGCTCTTCCACGATAAAAGAAGAGACACAGTAAGCACTTTCTTGCAACTTTATCTGTTATAACTTTATCTTTTATCTATTCAAACCTCTTAACAAACGGACATATTTTTCCAGAACTCCAATCCGCTATAGCTCAAGTTATAGTACATCATCCATATAGAGCGTGATATATATTCTACTTCGTCTTATGCTAGCAGATAATTCTCCCTTTGATGAATTTCTTAGTCTCTTGATACTCAATATGCTTCTGCCCAAAAACTGATAAAAACTTGTCCGCTACTGTTGAAAAAACTATTGTTACCAAGTAATTCAGTAATGCTCCCTTGTTAACTCCTTAATTATTTTGTTGATATGAACAGTTATTTCAAGTTTTTAGGCTCTACTGGTTAACTCCTGTTAGAACAAGATTTTGGTATGTTTGTCAGTTCCTAGAAAAGTTCTTTAAACCGAATGGCCCAAATAGTTTAATCAGTCGCTAGAAAAGTTCTTCACAGGGATCTGTTAGCATGTACAATTACAGAAGATAGATTTGGACGCATCCAGTGTTCTTACAAATAGTATAACAATATAAACTCGCACAAGTTCAAAGAGAATCACACAAGATATCCCATCGTCGTCTAACATCGGTGTCCAATCTGAATGCGGAAACAAAACTCAAACATGATCTTCTCGTGGCCCTGTTTTCATTTGTGTGATTAGTTCTCCTGGAAGAACACATATATATTAAGATTGTTTTTTTACCTGCAATTATTATACAAGAGACACAGTAAGCACTTTCTTGCGATTTTATCGATTACTCCCTCTGTCCCATAATGTAAGACGTTTTTTGACACTACACTAGAGTTAAAAAACATCTTACATTATGGAACGGAGGAAGTATATTATTACAAATCTCCACAATCGAACATATTTCCGCAACTCCTTTCTGATGCAGTCATATACTCCCTCCGTCCGGAATTACTACGTCCATTTCTCCAACAAGTAATTCCGGACGGAGAAAGTATATAATACACCTTCCATATAGAGAAGTTCTTCATAGGGATCTGTTAGCATATACAATCACGCAAGATATATTGGGTTACAAGTAGTATAACAGTGTAAAGTTGCACAAGTTCAAACATAAGAGAATCACACAAGATTTGTGAGTATTCAACATCTCAAAGCTTGCGCTCCATCTGCCATTGCATGTAGCCTATGCTTTTCATAAACTTAATTGATTGGTGTTTTTCCTTGCCATATACAGTACATCACTGAGACACAACAATTGTCTGTCTTGCAGTACTGATTCTTCGAACAAGTGCCAAAAATGCCAATTGAGGCGCCGGCGCTTGGTCCTTTGCTCGGAAATACTGTCAGCACGGTCATAAGTCCATTCTACACGCTCTTCTCCACAAATGCCACGTATTGCTTCACCGCTCGCACAAACGTGAGGAATCATAGGACTGAAACTGAGACTTTGAAAGGCAACTTGCTTCGTATCGAAGAGACAATTACACATGGCGAAATGAATGGCTTGATACAAACAAAAGAGGCAGAGGATTGGGTGCAAAGGGCGAAGCAAGCCATATCCGAAGAAGAGGCAAACCGCAAGTCTTTTTTTGATCAGAGCTGTAGAATCTTTGGGTGCTCCTGCTCCTTGAATTGCTGGGGAAACTATAAGAGCAGCAAGGAAGCAGCTGAGAAGGTGGATGCTGTGAGAACATATATCAGTAGCACGCCTCAACCCGATAATATCACACGCGTACCACCTCCACCCCGTGTCATAGATTTGTCCACCCACTCTTCTCAACTTCCGCCAAGCAGAGAGGATACTCTCAACAATGCTCTCAGGTGCATTGAGGCAGTGGGAGCCATTGGAATATGGGGTCCAGATAAAGATGAGAAAACACAGCTTCTCAAGAAGATGAACGATTCATTTCTTGGGGAATGCCCCTTTGATTTTGTCATCTTTGTTACGGCCTCCAGTGAGCTCTCGGTACAAGCTCAAATTGTAAGCAGGCTCCGTACAGACACGGTTCCTGATTCGGCAACTCAAGCTACCAGGATATCTCAACTGCTCAGCAAAAAAAGTTTTCTGCTGCTGGCGGACGACCTTCGTGTGAAGCTAGACCTTCAAGCAGCTGGCATTCCATATCCTCTTGGAGATGTGCAAGTTGTGGACACTGTGCAAGTTTCTCGCTGGGTGCAGAGGAAAGTGGTAGTCACGTCAATATCACAATCCATATGTCATCTGATGGATGTAGAAAGGTACATACAAGTGCCTGATTTGGAAGAGCATGAAGCATGCCATCTGTTTGCAAAAGAATTTGGTGCGCATGATATTTATTCTGATCCCGGCATCGGGGCCCTTGCAGAGCAACTCGTAAGAGAACTAAAAGGCCTGCCATCAGATTTGATACGTTATGGGAAGGTAATGCAAGGAATAAGAGATGAAAGGCGGTGGGAGGACGCAATTGATGCCGTAAGGAGAGCAAACCTTCAAAGGGGCGACGACCCATTAAATTTGGTAAGTATTTATATCAACACTCATTTTTCATATTGTCGTTTTGAATATTTATTACACTATTTATGTGTGTAATTTGTCCTTGAAGACGGAAAAGATTGTGAGAAATCTCGAGAATGCAACACAAGACCTGAATGCCAAGGGGAAGGATGTCCATCGGGAGATCGCGGATGCTGAGCTACAACATAATAAAACACCAACGAATGAGGCGAAAAGATGGCTGCAAAAAGTGGATAACATCATTCATGATGTACAAGTGATGTCTCACGGTTGCAGGCAGTTGAAGATGGATGTTACTATGCTGGCATCTGAGAAGCTTCGCGAGGTTCAAGAATGTCTCAGTACTTGTCCCAGTACTATTGTTGTTGAGTCAATGCCACCTCCTGTCCAAGAGATGCCTGGTTCATCTATGTCAGCTGAGAACCTTAACCTTCAAGATGCGCTCCACTTCATTAAGGATGAACCCACAGTGGGAATGATTGGAATTTGGGGTCCAGGTGGAGTCGGCAAAACACATCTTCTCAAAAACATCAATAATTCATTTGGAGAGGGCATGGACTTCAATTTTGTTCTCTTTGTCACTGCCTCTAGAGGGTGCTCAGTGGAAAAGGTCCAGTCGCAAATCATAGAAAGGTTCAAGCTGCCAAGTAGTGGTTCTAAAAGTCGTACCATATATGAGTACATGAAGACGAAAAGCTTTCTTGTACTATTGGATGACCTATGGGATGAAATTGATCTAGAAGATGTTGGAATACCATATCCCCTTGGAAGTGCCAACAAACTCAGTAGAAAAGTGGTGCTAACAACAAGAATAAGAAAAGTTTGCGGCCAAATGAAGGTGAAGAAAGAGTTAAAAGTCGCATATCTACAGGAGCATGAGGCATGGCAGCTATTTGAAGAAAATACTGATTCCAAAACTCTTTCTAGTCCCCATATTGAAGATCTTGCTAGGGAACTTGTGAAGGAACTGAAAGGCTTGCCATTAGCTTTGAAAACTATTGGAAAAGCAATGTATCAGAAAGATGAATATCAATGGGAAACTGCCATCCAATATATGAAACAATCATGCTGCACTGAGGACAAAGACCCAATAGAACTGGGTATGGAAACTAATGTTTTTAGGCAGCTAAAGTTTAGTTATGACAAATTAAGAAATGACACATTAAGAGATTGCTTTTTGACTTGTGTACTATGGCCAGAGGATGCGAAGATTCGCAAAGTTGACCTTGCTCAATGTTGGATGGGCTCAGGTCTAGTGAATGAGCATGACATAGAATATTCCTTCAGGAAATCATATAGTTTGATAGCTGACCTTACAGCTGCATGTTTGCTAGAGAGCAGCGATGTTCGCCCAGGATCTTCCTTTGAAAATTCACATGGTTCTGTTAAAGTGCATGATGTGATTCGTGATATGGCTTTATGGATTTCTTGTGACTGTGGTGAGAAGAATGACAAATGGATTGTGGCGGCACCAGGTGACAGAGACAAAAAAGTTATTATCCTTTCGAACAAAGCTGAGTGCATCTCCTTGAGTTTCGACAGAATTCCTATCAGGTTTAATCTTGATCCATTAAAGCTGAGGATCTTGTGCCTTCGGAACAACGGATTGGATGAAAGCATTATTGAAGCAATTAAGAATTGCACTTCACTGACATATCTGGATTTGAGCGGAAACAACCTCAAGAGGATACCGGAAGAATTATGTTCCTTGGTAAACCTGGAATACCTTGATTTGTCAGAAAATGTATTTGGGGAAACTGGAGTGCCTCGATCCTTTGGAGATCTTATCAACCTCAAGTTCTTGTACCTAAAGTCTGGTGGTGGTTACGTGAGAATACCAGCTGGGGTCATTTCTAGACTTAAAGCATTGCAGGTAATAGACTTGAGGAGTCTCTTAAGAGAATGTACCCTATTCCTATTCCGAGAGTTGGGCACCCTACCTCAGTTGAAAGCGCTTGGTATTCTGGTAAGAGATTTAGCTCAGTTTGAGTCACTAGGAGAAGCGGCAAACCTCCCTGTTAGATATTTGGCTCTAAATGACGTAAGTGCACTCACTCGTATTTTATCAACCGACTTTGCACAAAGGACCTTGTATGAACTGGATATCAATGAAGAAAGATATTTTCTTGAACAAGATATCAATGAAGAAATCGACACTCGAGAAATAACAGTAGAACATGACACAGAACAACCAAGCAATCGTTTTGGTGCTCTCACCAACATCCGATTAACTATGACGAGATCCTTGAGAGAGATAAGAGCAACTCCATCATTTATATTCCCAAGACTCGCTTATTTGGAATTGTTTATGTGCCAACATCTATCGCACCTCTCTTGGGTTATGCATCTGCCTCGCCTTGAACAACTTCATATAGTTTCCTGTGACGGCATGGTGCAAGCATTTATGAGATGCCATGGTGACAGATTGTGCAACGGACAGGACAAGACAAAAACATTTCCTCGCCTCAAGCTTCTCTTTCTTATTTATAACGAATCGTTGGAAACTATTGGGGACAATGGTATGGAATTCCCATCCCTAGAGCGACTTGAGCTTGAAGGTAGTCTGGCATTGAAGAGGCTTCCTTTCCGGTCGGACAGTTTGCCACCAAAGCTGAAGGAGCTACGGTTTGATGATGCTAGATGCTGGGAGAGACTAGAATGCGAAGAAGGTGTCAAAACTATCCTGGAACCCTATATTAAATTTGGCAGACGACATCAGGGTTAAAAATTTCAACGAAGCTGATTTGTACGATTAGTAGTTAGTCCATTACATGATGTGGTAGATGTTGCTTTCTCCTGGCCTGGACACTCATGGTGTCAAGTTAAGACACAACTAGCAAAGAATTGTAGTACGTAGGAAATATTCAAGAGAAATTATTGCAGCTGAATTTGTGTAGCTTGCAATTTTATTTTTTTTTGAAATTTGTGTAGCTTGCAAATGATTCAGGGAACATTGGAGAGGATCAGATTCAGATAAGGAATGGAACTGTGTTGCTAGCTAGCTCTCTTGCGCTCCACGGAACAGAAATGTCAAGCCCAATTGTCACCTGGAAAGGGCGAGATTGCTTGGAAATTCAAATGACATCAGCAGCACCTACTCCCAAGTGAAAATAAGCTGGATGTTGGTCATGTAGAGGTTGATGCAGTTGCCATCGCCGCCCTACCGCAGTAGCTCCTTTGCCACAACCCACCTCAACGACCCACATGCTGCTGCACAACAAGCAACATATATGTTCAGGGAGAAATCAGGAGTCCATCACGATTGACCTCAAGAATGGAGGAAGAGGCAGGGGAGCATCCAGTGGGGATTCACGCTGCCCCGCCTTGCTGCTCGCCGCGCCTGCTGTTGCACTCCAGCTGCTCGATGAAATGCTAAAGAGAGAAGGGTTACACTGACAAATGGGGCGAAAATGCTACACTCATAAACGGACGCCGGGTAGGCCAGCCCTCCCGCCTTAATCCAATCACAAGTAATAAGCCAGTAAAGGTCCGTGGGTGTAGCATCGCTGCAAATGGGGCCATGTGCAGCAAAACGATTCAATGTAAGGGTGTGAAATTTTTGTGCCACGTCAGCCTAACTGGCGGGCTCCATCTGTCATAATCTCACTTAACAGAGATAGATCGGCCGATCAGTGATTTTTGCAAAATGATTACACAAGACGTGGTGTTTTCTGTAAAACAAATGTAACATGGTGTTTTCTGCAAAGACTTTATGATGACATTTCGTAAATGCAGATCGAGATGTTTGGTGTTTGTGTCGCCTTGATCCGGGCTCCATACGGGTGGCCCTGGTTAAGCACGATAGTGCATTTCTTCGTCTTGCTTTGGGCTCATGCACATACGATTTCTGGAGCGGCAACAATGAATTGTTTCCTTACCAAGATGAGGGCGATGCCCGTGCCAGTCCTCACACTCACATGGCGGACTCATGTCGTGGTGGGTTTGAACGTACCTCATGTCGTCTTTCAGATAGGTGGAGCGGGGATTCAAGAGGTTTGGTGTGGCCAAGATGAAGACTTGCGTCGGGTCTTAGTGATTTTTTTTGCTTTTGACGTGTTTGTTTGTTGCGAGTCTTTGTGTGAAAATAAATAAATTAAAAAGCTTGTATCTAAGTATTTGTTCATAGGTTATGTAATTGTGACTAGATTGGTATAGTGGTGGCATGGAATGGATGGTTGGGGTTTTGTTTGGTGACTGCTTGCCTTGGAGTAGTAAATAAAAGTAGAGAAGGTTCTTCATGTGATGAGTGTGAATTTCTCATCCTCCCTCATTGTCATTGTCATTGTCATTGTATGTAAAAATCTCATCTTTCCTTTCCTTTCCTTTCCTTTCCTTGACTGAAAGAAAGAAAAGCAGAGCAGAGCCGTGGAGTCTCCCTCCCAATCCCAATCCCAAGTCAGCCAGTCTGCAAAGGAGTCGTCTTTCTTCCCCTGCTCCGCCGCCGCCGCCGGCCCGGCGATGGCGCGCAACCCCTGCGACATCCGCCTCCTCCTCGTCGCCGCCGCCGTCGCCTTCATCTACATCCAAGTAAGAATCCCCTTTCCCTTCCTTTCCTTTCCTTTCCTCTGCTCCGCTCCGCCGTGGAACCAGATCCATCCGGGCTCGCCGGTGGGGGATCTGCTCCACCTACCCGCAAATCAGATTAATAATCCTATTTCCTCGATTGTGACTTCCCCTGTTTGCATCTTGTCTTCAGGTGCGGCTGTTTTCCGCCCAGTCTTCTTCTTCTTCTTCTTCTTCTAATTCCCACTCTTCAGACGCCGGACGCCTCGCGGAAGCAGTAAGGATTTCTTCTTTTCTTTTCTACCTAGACTTGAGTAGAGTAGGCTCTCTAGTCTAATTGATTTCATTCCCCGCTGCGCTGCCCTGCACTTTTTTTGAAGGAGAAATGCGAGAGCCAGCTGCACGCCATGATCGACCAGGTCAGCGCCCAGCAGGAGAAGATCGCCGCACTTGAAGGTACCTACTTTTACACCTTAGCTTTCCAGTCTGCTCTCACAATTCTGTCTCTCCTGATGCTGTTCCTTGATCAAGCTTCAAATGCTCCAAACACATAATTAGTTAATGTACTTGTCAACATAGATAGGCAGGTGTCTGTCTTCCTTGCTCTATTATGAAATTCCCCCTCATCTCAACTACGATCGCCGATAACCTGACTGTAACGCGTCTGCTGACACTTCTCAACATTATTCCCTGTCTGTACGTTGATGCAACAGAGATGAAGGTACGCCAAGACGAGGAGCGCGTGCAGCTCAAGATTTTAATCCAAGATCTTGAAAGTAAGTATGCAAGTATTGTTTAGTAGGAATATTGTTTAAATATGGCACTGCAATAAATGGTGGTATTGAGTTTAACAATTAGTGCAACGCATTCAGTTTGGGCTGGATGCCGAAATGTTACCGAGACATCGGGAAAAACTTGAAGAATCTAACTCTACTTTTATCATTTCTTTTGGATGCAGAGAGGAGTTTACAGACCTTAACAAACAAGAACGTGGTATGTATGTCATCTTACTAACCTTTATTGCTCTACAGGATCGACCTCATCTCTTTCTGTACATCAGGTTCCTGTCGCCGCTGTTGTCATAATGGCTTGCAATCGACCAGACTATTTGCAGAGGACAGTCGAATCTATCCTCAAGTACGCTCTGTTTTCTCCATTCCTTCATTTCCCAAAACAAGAAAATTTTAATGTCGACTGTTTCCTTTAATTCCCTGAGAGCCCACTCAGTTGATGCCATGTGCCTCAGTTATATGTGAAATCAAGTTGCAACCTCACCAATCATACAACATCTCTTAAGGAAACTGTGGCTGAATTACTCTCTAATCTGATTATGAAGCCTACTTGCTCCCTTTACATCCATGTAGCTTTAGTTTGTAGAACAGTCTTCCTGACAAAATAAATGATGGACAATATCTTTTCCAGGTATCAGAAAGCAGTTGCTTCAAAGTTCCCACTGTTTATATCACAGGTACTCTGGTAGTAGTAATTTCAGTTCTTGTTTTCAGTATCTTTAACTGTGTGGGAAGGAAATTTTTACACTGCTCCTTCCAATCGCAGGATGGAACAAATGGAGAAGTAAAAAAGAAAGCTTTGAGTTACACTCAAATAACATTTATGCAGGTGCGGAAAGAAACACTTGCTTTATGCTTCTTAATTGCCTGATAGAATCGAACAACTCTGTTTCTCTTGTAATATTGTTAGCATATCTGATACTACATGTCATGCATGACTGCTCATACCAAGTAGGCATATAAGTACAAAAATTGAAATAAAAATTTGGCCTGCAAGAAGCTGGAGATGTACCGAGAGGTGGTAGCGAATCTAGATGGGGGTAGGACTGTATTTGAGACATATCAGAGCAACACTAATCCAACAGCAAAATGGCTTAGCCACAACCCACAAGGGAGACATGTTCACTTATGGCATCTTGATGTGCTGCTTTTTAAGAGAGCACTAGATTGTTTTGGTACTGGGAAAGTAGGTTATGTACGTAGATGTCAGATGCAGTGATATCAGTGGTCCAAACATGAAATGGTCTTCCCCTGGTACAACATCGATGGGAACTGCTACCCTCAAGGAAACGATGCAATGAAGTGGGAGGGGGGTGGGGGGAGGTTACTGAATTTGGATGATTCTCTTTTCGAGTTTCAGTCTTCTCTACATAGCGTTTCCAGTATTTCTCTAAGAGTGCAGGCTACCAGCAAATGATTTGTTTAGCTAGCACTCAGTGTTCTTTTCGCCTTTGATGTGTTGCAGCATGTGGATCTTGAGCCTGTGCGCACTGAAAGACCAGGAGAAAACGTTGCATATTACAAGATAGCTAGTAGGTGGTCCTCAATTGATGAGTGTTTTCTTAGGAGTTGATGATATGATTGATTCTTGTCCTAATGATGTTTCTTAACTCAGACCACTATAAATGGGCCTTGGATGAGCTATTCATTAAGCATGATTTTCGTCGAGTAATCATTCTGGAAGGTCTGATTTCTTTTTGATGATTCTTTGACTGTCTTGTTCTTTGATATTTTCCGCATGCCATCTCATTTCCATGGTTTATTGGTTAACAGATGACATGGAGATCGCCCCAGATTTCTTTGAGTACTTCGAGGCTGCAGCGAAATTACTTGACACTGACAAGTATGTTACTACTGTACTCTATTTTATACTCCCTCCGTCCCATAATGTAAGACGTTTTTTGACACTACACTAGAGCCAAAAAACGTCTTACATTTTGGGACGGAGGGAGTACATGGCAAGACAGTGAAGTAATATCAGGTGTGTCTAATTATGTTACTGTGATTGTTGTCGTTGTGGCATTGAAGGTCGATAATGGCTGTTTCATCTTGGAATGACAATGGGCAAAAGCAGTTTGTTTATGACCCAAGTTAGTATTCTGATAGGCCTCTGTTCAACTTTATTTCCGCATTAATAGGGAAAGATACTCATTTTTCTACATAACCCATTGCAGAGGCTCTTTACCGTTCGGACTTCTTTCCTGGGCTTGGATGGATGCTAACGAAGTCAACATGGATGGAGCTGTCACCAAAGTGGCCCAAAGCATATCCTTACTGCTGCCTACTGAATCTTACATTAGCATATGTATACTTTTTTAACTACCTTGTATCATCTGCTTCTTCCTTGACAAGAGTTTACTTATTGGGATGACTGGGTGAGGCTAAAGGAGGTACACAGAGATCGGCAGTTTATTCGGCCAGAAGTATGCAGAACATACAACTTTGGCGAGCATGTATGTTGGCAAATTTATGACTGCATTTTCACATGCTATAATAAGCAATATCTTAGCCCTTCAATATTTAGAGCCATTGGTTCTGGATTGCTGGCATTTACACTTGGGTTTTTGTTCTTCCGTTCCAGGGATCAAGCATGGGACAATTCTTTGATCAATACTTGAAACCAATCAAGTTAAATGATGCTCATGTATGCAGATCTTCCCATGTGTTTAAATTTTATAAGCTCTTTGTTGCTTGAGACTTACTTGTGCCCCTCTTGTGGTCACAGATTGACTGGAATTCCGAGGACCTGAGCTACCTCAAGGAGGTAAGGATTATTAATCTGTTATTCAGAGAGAAAGTTGCTGTTTCCATAAGGGCGTGCCTAATACTTGTGCTGGTGGCATCAGGACAAGTTTCTGACCAAATTTGGAAAAGACGTGGCTAGTGCCACACCTGTGCATGGATCCGATGCTCTGTTGAAGGCTCACAATCTGGATGTGGACGTAAGGATTCAGTATGACAATCAGGGCGACTTCGAGCGTATAGCTCGTCAGTTTGGAATATTTGAAGAGTGGAAGGTTCCTTGCTAACTCAATCCAATTCTTAACCTTTTTCATTGTCAAGTGAGCCAAATTACAGTTTCTGTGTGACGTCTGAAGACTGATCTTTGCTCTAGTAGGAAATGCGTAACAATCTGAGTATTATAGTCTTCCAGTAGAAAACATGACGGCTCATGTTCTGTTTTTTCTGCCCTTGTTTCGCAGGACGGTGTCCCACGGGCGGCTTACAAAGGCGTGGTGGTGTTCCGGTACAAGAGCAGCCGAAGACGGATATACCTGGTGGGCCCCGACTCTCTTGGCCAACTCGGGGTTTAGCTTAGCGTTGCCAAGGTGGGGAAATCTGTCGACGACGTGGGGAAGTTGACGCCCTGATGTAGCAAAACATTGAATGACGGGTGCAAATTGAATGCACAGTTGCCAAGGATATTTTTCCTTTTTTATGATGGATGGATGGATGGATGGATGAGGGGTGTTTGTTTCGCCCTCGAGTCAGGTCTCGAGGGGTTTCGCTGTTCATCCAGAGTGGAGGATGGGATAGAGTAGAGTAAGAGCAAGGGAAGAAGAGCGCAGGGTGTAGAGATGTATTGACAGAGATACATTATTTGGCTGGGATTCATTCATCCATGTCCATGTGTGTGTGTGTGTGTGTGTGTAGTTAGCTGAAGGGTTTGTTTGTATTGAAGCAAGTTTGTGAGTGTGTTTACTAGTTACATGATGATCTAACAAGAATATATGTATAATGGTTCCCTTTAGCTGACATGGCATTATGCTTGAGAAGAGAAGAAAATTGTTGCTTGTGTTTTTGAATATTGGTTATGCTGGTTTTGAAGTTTGAAGCTGTGTGTCCATGTGAGAAGAGTCCAGTCTAGGCAGCAATATTCATATGTATATCTCTGTCTCTGTCTCTGTCAGTGTGTGTAGCAGGGTAGTAGGGTAGTTGGGTTGGAATGGGTTGGAATGGATCAAAGACTAGAGAGAGGTAGGTGGGAATGGATCAAGTCCCATCCATTTGATGATGTTTAATGCAGAAGAAGATAATGACAGTGATTAGACTTATTGGCTGATAAAGAGAGGAAAGAAAAGGGAACCCAGGTAGCACATTCTACTTAGTAAGTAGAATTATTTGAGTTGACCAAAACACAACTCCAAGAGGAACCAGCCAGCCATCAATTATTTGACTTTTGTTAAAACAGCCACACATATATGCAACTTTTGTCTTTTTTCTTTTTACTTATATATGCTAGTTCCATCTCAAAATGTAAGACCTTATTTTAGCCTAAAAAGGTGTTACATTTTGAGAGGGATGTAGTAGTAGTAGTAGTAGTAGTAGTAGTAGTAGTAAAGTTGAATGAGGTTAGTAGGTGGTGGAGTAAAATTAAATTAAGAAGAAGGAAGGAAAGAAAGAAAGATAGAAAGAGGGTTTCTTGTGTGGCAGTAAAAAAGAAGACTGCTCTTGTAGTTTCTTTTATTATTAACAAGAAAGAAATAAAGGAAAAAAAGAAAGATGGTTGATTGATTAATTGATTGATTTTGGGTTGAGTCGTTGTTGTTGTTGACCTTGGGACAGGGTAAACGGCAAACTTTGCTTTGGTTTTGGGGCCTGGTCTTCCATTTCCATTTGCATCTGCATCTGCATTTGGTGGTGGTGGATTCAGTCAGTCAGTCGGATCCTACTACTACTACTGTAGTAACTTTGGCAGTATGAATATGAAATAAAAAGAGCAACTTTCTTTCTTTTCATTTCATTTTCGAGCTGTCGTCGGCAGGCAGCTCAGCACAGCACAGCACACAAGAGCTGCTTCTTTCTTCTTCTTCCCCAGCCTGCCTGCGACTTTGATTGATTCCTTGTCCTCCCCTCCTCTTGCTGCTGAGGACGCGCCGCCGACTCTCCTCTTGCTGCTGCGCCCCGCCGCCCCCGCGCAGATCCAAGAAAGAAAGAAGAGAAAGAAATCGATTTCTTCTCCCTCCGCCCATCTCCACCTCATCATCTCTATCAGGTTTGCTCCGCTCTGCTCTTTATTTATTAATTGATGATCCCCCGCTGCAACCGCAACCACCAAACAAATATTACTGCTTCATCAGAGTGTCCTCCCCATTGATTTTGGGTTGCCCTCCCCATTGATTTTGATTTCTAGTATTGGATTGGGTTGAGGACAAGTTTTCTAGGTTTGGACCTTCAATTCAATTCCATTCCATTCCTAGGTAAGGTAGGGTAGCAGCAGCAGCAGCTTACTTAGTTTTGACTACCTCAAGGGAAGGTCAATCTCTAGGCCTGTAGCTGTATGTAGGCTCTGTAATTCAATTCAGATAAGCACTACACCTATCTATCATCATTTTCATTTCAATCTCATTTCGTTTCACCTATGTTTATGTATGCCATATATCCTCTCCACAAACATATATAGATAGGCCATTTCTCACTCTAGATAGGTACCCAATTCCTACACTAGATACATAGGTAGCAGCAGCTTAACTGATTGATTTGAACTATCCACCTGCTCCCATATCATCCTTGTGCCATTTCTTTATCTCTCTCTCTTCTTTGCTCCATCAAAACTGCTTCATCATTCATCTTTAACACAGTATATTAGGTTCAATTTTGCTTCATCATTCATCTTTAACATAGGCTCTGGTACAATACACAACAGGTCACACCATTACTTTCACCTACCCTACCCTATCCTATCCTATCCTATCCTATCCACTAGTGCCTGGGCTGGGACACCAAGCAAGTCTTCATACATTCACATACAGACAGACAGGCACCCTTTTATCCAAAAATTTAATTTGCTCAACAAAACTCCCTTTTACTCCCTCTGCATCTTAATATAAGACGTTTTCTGAAAGTGTCAAATCAAAAAACGTCTTATATTTTGATGCACACCACACGGAGTATTATCAACGGCCTAGTTACTTAACTTTCTGGTTTTAATCATGTTGGTGTTCCTACCATCACCATTCTGACATGCTTTCAACTTCACCATATACTAACTGCACTATTGCTGTTGCTGCTGCTGCATCTTATCTATGCAATTTTAACCTTTGTTTGTATTCCCCATCCACATCGTTATCTGACTTGTGTGGCATTTGCACTGGACACACGCATCACTGTGAGTTTGTAGTTTTCACTTTAAAGTTTTGGACCTTGGCCTTGATTCATTCCTAGTAGATAGGTGGTCACTGTCAAGTTGCTTCTCAATCCTACCTCTTTCACCCTTTCTGTCATTTATTCATTCCTCCATATATCAAAGACTTGCTTCATTTTCAGCCGTGTACATGTTGATAAACCATCAGTATCATCGCATTTCACCTATCCATGAGTGGGTAACAAGTGTATGTATGATTCAGGTCATAAAACGCCCCTTTATCCAAAAGATTGTTCCAAAACTCCCCTTTATCCACTGCCTACTCAGCTCACTGGTGCCAATTAGTAGTAATTAACTCTCTGATTTTACTCATTACTCATGTTTGTGTTCCTTCCATCACCCCAACCTTGGTTTCAACTCCACCAAACTAAGTGCACTATTGCTACTGCTGCTAATTCACAACAAATATCAGTGACAGAGGAGGAGCGTTCTGAAGGTGTCTATGCCGCTATATATACCAGATAACTCAACTTTACCAAAACAAATTCAGTGAACATTGCTATTGCTGCTGCTGTATCTATGCCGATATTAAATCTTAGCATTTATATTCCCCAAGTGTATCTTCACCTATCCATAAGTTGGGAATAAGTGTATATTCAGGTTACAGGCACCTCTCCAAAGTTTGCTCAACACTCCCCTTTATGCATATGTCTAGTTAGCTCACTCACTGGTCCTTCAGAACTCCCCCTTTAATCATGTTTATTTATGCTCCGTCCATCACCAGCCCCAATCTTAGTTTCAAATTCCACAAACTGCACTATTGCTATTGCTGCTGCTGCTGTATTAATTAATCCTTACAATCTATATATATATACCCAGGATCTCGACTTCACAAAATCTTATTGCTATTGCTGCTGTATTCATGTCAATATTAATTATTTCCTACAATATATATACCCAAGATATATTGCCAAAACTACTAGTTCACTGCACCACTGCTATTTCTGCTGCTGTTGCTGTATCTACGCCGCCAGTATTAATTCTTACCATATGTACCTCGCAATTCGTTATCTGACTCGTGTGGCATCTGCACTGAACAGCTGCAAGATGATGGCCCGGAATTCAGACGGCGAGCTGGAGGAGCAGTCCACGGAGGGGTACCAGGAGGCGGCGTTCGAGGCCTTCATGTGCCCGCTCACCAAGCAGGTCATGCAGGACCCAGTCACCATCGAGACCGGCCAGACATTCGAGCGCGAGGCCATCCTCAAGTGGTTCAGGGAGTGCCGCGACAACGGCCGCAGGCCCACCTGCCCGCTCACGCAGCGCGAGCTCCGCACCACCGACATCAACCCCAGCATCGCCCTCCGCAACGTCATTGACGAGTGGAGGGCCAGGAACGACGAGAAGGACCTTGAGAAGGCCTGCAACGCCCTCAGGCTGCACCCCGAGGACGACGAGGACGAAAGCGTGCGCGCCATGGCCTACATCTCGCAGATATGCCAGCGGAGCGGCGCCAAGAAGAACCTCGTGCGCGCCCAGGGCATCATATCCACGCTCGCCGACTTGCTCAAGAGCAGCAGCAGGAGGGTCCGCCTCAAGTCCCTGCAGGTCCTCCGCACCGTCGTCGAGGACAATGATCAGAACAAGGTTCTTCTTTTCTTACCTTCCCTTCCCTCCTCAAGTCCTGAACTCCTGATGGATGGATGGATTTTCCACAGTTGGTCCAGTGTATATGCTAGCTATTCAAGTAAGTAACTATACGTATATGTTTGCAGGAAGAGCTGGGGAAGGGCGACACGGTGCGCACGATCATAAAGTTCCTGTCGAACGAGCATATCCAGGAGAGGGAGCTTGCGGTTTCCCTGCTGTATGAACTCTCGGAGTATGAGCCCGTGTGCGAAAGGATCGGCGCGGTCTATGGGGCCATACTGCTGCTGGTTGGCATGGGGAGCAGCAAGTCGGAGAACATGATGGCCGTGGAGAAAGCAGAGAAAACGCTCAAGAATCTGGAGAAGTATGACACTAACATCAAGCAAATGGCTGAAAATGGCAGGCTGCAGCCTCTCCTCACCAAACTGCTTCAAGGTTTGCATCATTATCTTCACTTTGCTTCATCATGTACTATTATAGTTTTGCTAATTCTGAGACTTTCTCACGGTCTGGTCCTCTGTTTTGAACTGCAAAAGGGGGATTATTTTAATTTGGAAATAATATGAACTGGTACATTCTCCTCACCAAACTGCATCAGGATCTTCATTTTTGCTTCACCATGTATTCTCTATTCTGTGAATTCTGAAACCTTCTGACATGCTGGTCTTTTGTTTTGAACTAGAACTTTGTACAAGGAAATCTGAAAATAACATAAACCATTTCAGTCTCTAGGTCTCTGTTTTGAACAACTGCAGAAAGGGAATTAGTTTGGAAATGATATATGGACCGTTTCAGTGCTCTTAATTAGATGAGCTTTTTTTGAAATGCAGGAGGGCCTGAGGTGCAGGTTACCATGGTTGAGTACCTCGGGGAGCTCGCGTTGGCCAACGACGTGAAGGTGGTGGTGGCGGAGCAGGTTGGAACTTTGCTGGTGAGCATCATCAAGACCGGCGGCCTGCCGGCGAGGGAGGCGACACTGAAGGCGATGAGGGAGATGTCATCCAACGAGCTGAGCGCCAAGATACTGCTGCAGGCCGGCATCCTGCCGCCGCTGGTCAAGGACCTCTTCTCCGTCGGCGCCAGCAGCCACTTCCCCATGAGGCTCAAGGAGGTCTCCGCCACCATCCTCGCCAACCTGGTCGCCTCTGGGGCCAGCTTCCGCTCCATCCCGCTCGACGACGCCGGCAGGCAGACGCTCCTGTCCGAGGACGTGGTGCACAGCCTGCTCCATCTCATCAGCAACACCGGCCCTGCCGTGGAGTGCAAGCTTCTCAACGTCCTGGTCGGCCTCACCAGCTCACCGGACACAGCCCAAGACGTGGTGTCGGCCATCAAGAGCTCCGGCGCGACCATCAGCCTGATCCAGTTCCTGGAGGCAGCTCACCGGGAGATCCGCGTCGAGTCCCTCAAGCTCCTGCGCAACGTGTCGCCGTACATGGGCGCCGAGCTCGCAGATGCCCTCGGCGGCCACCTGAGCAGCTTGCTCAGGGTGATATCCGACGCCGGTGGTGGTGGCGTGACAGAGGAGCAGGCGGCAGCCGTGGGCCTGCTGGGTGACCTCCCGGAGAGGGACTCGAAGCTGACGCGGCAGCTGTTTGAGCTGGGAGCGTTCGGTACGCTGAGCACGAAGCTGGCAGAGCTCCGGCGGGGCGCCATCCGCGGGAACCGGTACACGACGCCGCTGACGGAGGGCATGGTGAAGGTGATGTACAGGCTGACGTGCATGCTGCAGGAGGCGCCAGAGTACGTGGAGTTTGCGCGGGAGGCCGCCCTGGCGCCGTTGTTTGTGGAGCTCGTGCAGGTGAACGGGCAGGACGCGGTGCAGCTCTACTCGGCGATGGCGCTGGAGAAGCTGTCCCTCGAGACGAGGAACCTGACGGTCATCCCTGACCCCCCGCCGCCAGCGCCTTCCGGCAGCTTCCTGTGTGCGTGCTTCGGGGTGCCATCGTCGACGGCTGCTGCTCCAGGTCGTCCAGTGGGGGTGTGCCGCGTGCACGGTGGGTTCTGTTCGCTGCGGGAGAGCTTCTGCCTAGCTGAAGGCGGGGCCGGAGGCAAGGCGGTGGAGCGGCTGGTGGCGTGCCTGGACCACCTGAACCCGGAGGTGGTGGAGGCGGCGCTGGCGGCACTGGCGACGCTGGTGGGGGACGGGGTGGAGGCTGCGGAGGGTGTGGGGGTTCTTGGGGATGCCGACGGGCTGCGGCCGGTGGTGGACATCTTGGTGGAGAACCGGACGGAGGCGCTGCGGCGGCGGGCGGTGTGGGTGGTGGAGCGCATCCTGCGGGTGGAGGACATCGCGCAGGAGGTGGCGGCGGACCAGACGGTGGCGTCGGCGCTGGTGGAGGCGTACCGCAACGGCGACCCGCGCACCCGGCACACCGCCGAGCGCGCCCTCCGGCACCTGGACAGGATCCCGAACTTCTCCAGCGCGTTCCATGCCCAGGCACGCCGGCCATGAACATGACATCCATCATCTTGTTGTTGCCATCCTTTGTGTTTGAAATTGGAACCTTGTTTTTTGGTGCTGTGCTGTGTATGTAATATATATGCATGATGGATGTAAATGTGTATGTAGCTTGATTTTATTGGTTTGTTCATGTTTATTAATAGGGTACGTAGGAGTATCAAGTATTATGACAATCACAACCACAGGGATTATTACAATCAATGGTTTGATCAAATTCTCACAATTGAAGACATGTGATGCATGGTGATGATTTGTTAAGTTGCACCCTGATAATAAAGATGATGAAGATGTATGTAGAGATGACAAAATGTGTACATGGCATCTTGCTGTCGATTATTGCTTGCCTACCTGCCTACAAACACACTCTCGAGTTGCAGATTTGCTTGATTATTGCAGAGTTGCAGATTTGTGTGTGCATTTTCGTTGTAGCCGATGATTTCCTTTTGCCTTGTTAAGCCAGTGCTAGATGATGCGCTTGTATTAAGCCAGTGCTAGCAGGGTTTCATTGTTCTTATTTTTGCTCTGACATATTTCTAGAGGTGTCATTTTAGTGTCTGATGTTATGCAGACATGGAATTTTTCGTGGTACTAAGAGACCACCTTTTGGGTGTACTGGGATTTTAGATTGCCATTAAGCCGATGATATAATGGACTCCACTGTACCTTGTGCAATGTACAAGTGCTATTCCTATGCATAGCTTTTGGTACTGTGGAGTCATTTCTTAGCAACATTTCTTGTGAGCTTGTTTATGAGGCTCTTTGTTGCTCATGTACCTTCTGCAATGTACAAGTGCTATTTTATTTTTTCTCCAAGCCGATGATAGAAATGTGGCACAACACAAGTGCAAGGAGGTGAATTTTATACTACCTTGTGCAATGTACAAGCACATATCTCTTGGTCCTGTAAGAGTCATCTCCCTGCAATCTTTGTGTGCTACTACTTATTATGATTTATGAGGCAAAGATCTGGTCTATGGTGATGTTTTGGACACCATTGTAATGTGGCTGATGCAACACTGTCTTCAGCAGACAGCCACCAAAAGTATGAACCAGTCACAAATAGAGGTCGCTTCTACTTGATTTTATGTACTACACGTTGTACACAAAGGCTCACGTTGTACTACGTCCTGCCCTTACAGATGACCGTGAGCTTTCTTCGTGTACTACACGACACTGTGGTGTGCTTTTTGACAGTGTTCCTCTCCGTGCCAAGAGACCTAGGCTTCTTAGCCATCAGGTGAGTATGGTTAATCTGCATAATGTTTTTTTGAAGGTCCTTTTATCCATGACCTATTCTATTCTATTCTACTACGAGCCTATGACCGCGATATGAATAAGGCGAATGAACGATACAGAGAAAGATGATTATGTTTTGGTCACCGGGGAGGAGTGGGAGGGACTTGGCAAGAGCAAGGACCGTTGTGCTGTTTCTGGTCATGTAGTGCGGACTTATTCCACGGGAAGACATGGGCCTTTGTGCAAAAATGCGAGGGCTGACCGGTCCAAGCTCTGAAGTGCCACTTTTCGCGTTGTGATTCGCTATGGACCAAATCATCACATAGGGGTGCAAGTTCTGGGACCCCTCAGTCACATTTTGCAACTTTTGGACTAAATCATCACATCTCGTGCAAGTTCATGGATCTGGGGTGCTATTACCTCCTTTTCAATCAAGACATTCTCTGAAGCGAACTGCGTGTCTTTTGCTCTTGTAATAGTTCTTTCTTTTCCTTTTGACCATCTTTTGTCTCCTTTGGACTGGTCCTTCTTTTATCACCTAACCACTTAGTTCTATACTACTCTAATACTAAAAAAGAACACTTGTAGATTAACCAGGTCATAGATAAAAGGGCGCCCGCGGCACCTATGAACTAAAAAAATATTTGTAGATTAACCATCAGTATCATTTCATCAGTTCACCTATCCATGAGTGGGGAACACCCATTTGTTCATGCTTTCCCTTGTGTTTAGGAGAAACCATAATCATTCCATGTGGTGGGGGAAACCGAACACATAGAGTGTGTGTGTTGCCTTGGGTATCCCCTTCCGACCCTTGCTTATTTGTGTGTTGTTGGTTGGGTGTTATGATGGGGGTGCTATGATAGCTATCCTATTGTCTTCGTGTTTATATCCATACTCTTTGTGTTCCTGTCTCCTTACTTCTCCAACTCATGAAGATCGAGCCACCTAGCCAAAACTCGGCGTATCACCAGCTCACTATTTTGGGGTCCCCGGAGCATTTCCATGTTTCACGATCCCCAGTGCATGGTTACAACAACATCGTCAAAAATACCTATCCATGCTTGTTTGTGAGTTATAGCTCAATGTTTTGGGATCCTATTACGATTTTCATGCCTGTGAACCCCAATACACGATTACAGAGATGTTGTGAAAAATCCATGTTTTCGGATTGTTTCGTGTGCTATGGCACACCATTGGCGACATGTAAGATTTTCATGTTCCATGAAAAATCGCTGTAATGCCACGATCCGATTCTGTTGCAACCTTACCACGGAGTCCTAATCCATTTCAAAATACATGGTCCTAAGAACCTTGCTTGCCATCCAAACAAGATATAGAATAAGAACCAGATCAATTAGTTTGAAATGTGAAAACCGCATACACAACTATATATGGAAAATCATTTTTTTATGAATTTAACTATATCATAGAAATTTTGGATGTTACAGCTGGATCAACAGTTACACAGACACACACATGATGGTTAAAATAAATTTGGGTAGCCTTGCAGCATATATAATACAAAAAAAAGTACAGTCAGCATCCACATCATGCATAGTACGGTACAACGTACCAAAGCAAGGACGAAAAAGAAGATTGAAACAAAAAGGATGAAAAGCAAATCTCATATGCATGATAACTAGGGACAAAAATTGATGATTGAAACAAAGCACACGTTTGATGCCGTGCCTGGTGGAGGGGAAGATCATGAAGACGAAGCTGGCGAGGCGAGCGGTTAGACTTGTGTGTGTCTAAAATACAACCATAAGGCACCGATTAGACTTGGATTTTGTTTAGATTAAAATTCGCCATAGCGCGACACACGTACTTCGTTTTTGTCCAACGACTAGGCCAAGACGCTTCAGAACCCCACTTTCACCAATAAAGTTTTCCTCTTAAATTCGTAATATCTAGATTGCAATATCAGTTTCTTACTTGTTTTTCATTTGCCTGCAGAAAATACACCCTCGTGGTCAGGTTAATCATGCTCCAACATGGTCAATAACCACTCGAACCTGGTTTAGCAATTGCTAAGTCATGACGTCTTCATGCGTTCGTAGTCATACTCCACCGAAGATGATAATTACCATCTCATCGAAAGATGGGTCACCTTCGCTCTTATTATGTGGTATCAGATTTCCAAGTTGTTCGATGAGATTTTTCTAGTTTTTCATAGTCTAGACGGCATGTGTTCTTCATACCTATAGTCCAAAAGAAAAAAAAGTGTTAAATCAACCTATCCGAACTAATCTGAGCTTTTGCATAATCTTCTCAGTGTTTTTGCTTTGTTTGATTTGCAGTTGCATTGTTGTGTCGAGTTGCTGGTCTTAGTGTCTAGTCCCTTAGAGTTTCGAGTTTTGCTCACAGGTTGTCACGCCGCCATCGCACCATTTTCATAGTCGCTGCCATATACCACCATCACATATCCGTTGCCAACCCAAGTCCATATACACGACTACATATCCGCCGCCAGCACGCCCATCCGACTCCAGCTCCAACGCATATTTGCCACCAGTCTAAGTTCCATCAGTTATACATCTCCATCACCAATCCTAGTCTGAGTTCACTATCCAACTCTCTGTTCTTGATTTCCAAATCACGACCTAGTACTTGTCGTGACCAAGTCGGACTTCCCCACTTTCTTGCCACTCCTAGAGGAAAAATAGTTTCATATTAAAAATACGAAGTCTGGAAAATATTGGCTAGGCAGTTTTTAGGGCATCTGAAAACTTTTTTAAAATTTTTTGTTGTTGAGAAAAAAAATATATAGAGGAAAAAAGAGAAAATCAGAGTGTGCTTCTCCCTCTTTTACGTGCCACGCCGTGATTTTGTTAGTGTCCTAGGCTCGCGTCTCTAGTACGGTCTTGTCTAGGACCAACACAATACTGTTGTTGAGCATTTATCCAACTGTGCATCTCTCAATTGATTATTGCTGGCTTTTTTGCTACCTAATACGTCTCCAACGTATCTATAATTTTTGATTAGTCCATGCTATTATATTATCAATCTCGAATGTCTTATATGCATTATTATGCTATTTTACATTATTTTTGGGAGTAAGATATTAACCTAGTGCACAGTGCCAATTGCGATTTTTTTTCTTGTTTTTGTCTTTATAGGAAATTAATATCAAACGGAGTCCAAATGAAACGAATTTTTTTGACGATTATTCTTGGACCACAAGACACTCTAGAATTCTCGGGAGGATGTCAGAAGAGCAACGAGATGGCCTTAAACTTGGAGGGCGCGCCCTAGGGGGGGAGGTGGCTTCGGCATTGGTGGTGGTGGTTGCAGCTTCGGCATTGGTGGTGGTGGTGGCTTCGGCATGGGTGGTCGTGGTGATGGTGGCTTCAGCATGGGTCATGGTGCTCCGTCAAACCATGTGAATACTGATGGTGGTGCTTCGGCAAGCCATGTGAGTGGTGGTGGTGGTGGTCACTCTCCGGTGCAAGTTCGTGAGGATGGTGGTGTGAGCTCTCCTGTTCAAGTCCATGAAAATGGTGGTGCGAGCTCTCCGGTTCAAGTCCGTGAAGATGGTGGTGAGAGCTCTCCGGTCAATGTGGACGATGGCGATGGAGGTGCTAGGGGTGGTGTTGGTGGCGACGTTCTACGCAACAATGAGAATGGTGCTTGATTGATCTGTCATTTGAGCATCCTTTGTCTTGTTATCACGCATTCATGAGCCTAAAACTTGATAGCGCGTATGTTGCGCATGATTTTGGATGCGATCAATTAGTATGATGATTAACTAGTGATGTAAATATATGATGATGAACTAGTTTTATGCACTTTTGAGATGATGAACTTGACAATATTTGCTTATAGTTGTATTTGCGGGACCGCGAGCCCTCCGGCGCGGAACAGATCCCGCAAACATGTCCCATAAACAATTTGCGGGACGGGTTTACGGGAACTGTTCCGCCGCAATCTATCCATCGCCTACGCACACATCCATCTAGCCGTCAGCTGCACATATATACTTCACGCAACATCACATCCAGCCAAGAACCCAGGCGCATGCCACAACTCCTCTCCACGCCGCAACTCTTCTTCAAGCACGCCGAAGCTCTATCGACATGTTGATCTTCACGCCAACGGTTGGGTTTGATGGTAAGTTGGAAGATCCGATCGCAAGCTCAAATCCATGACGAGAAAAGAAGCAAGTTGTACCGATCTATGGTTCCATGTAGATAAACAACAAATAAGTTGATCTTGCCCCCTTACGAGGGAGCTTGATTCGTTCTATCTTACCGGCCTCAAGGCTGTGGCAAAAGCAAGTTCTACATCAGTACCTTGGCCGAGTACTGACGAGCAAAAGGCCTGTCTCACCAAAAAAGCAAGTTCTACATCAGTGCCGTGGCCGGGTACTGACGAGAAGAATGCATATCCTACCAAACGAAAAGTCTACATCAGTACCTTGGCTGAGTACTGACGAGAAGAAGGACACCGGTTTCATGACGGGTGTTGGTGTGTTTGTCCCAAAACTTTACAATCCCATGGTGGGCATTGATGTGTTTGTTCCAAAAATCTACATCAATCCCATGGTAAATCACGATCATCATATGTCTAGTGCCAACAAGGCTAGACAAATTTATGGCCAAGCGCCGACGAGACCGGGTCACTTTATTCCATCAATATGTTACAATCTCAAACAAGATGGGACACTTTGTTGCTGGGCACCGACGAGGCAAAAGCAACACACATGTCCATGTTTGACGAATTCATGGGTACATGACTGGGCACCGACGAGTAAAAAGTCACCATCTTCATCAACAATTTCCGTTCCAAATACCGACATGACGATGGCTTATTGTGACTGGGTCCAGGCAGAACAAAGCCACCCGCACCTACGAATCATCATGATCTATAACCTTTCTCCCCTACATCTTCCATGTATCTTGATGAGAAAAGTACACGACGACGACCGCGCGTAGCTCAATCGGAGGTTTTCTGTAGGCTCGACCTGCAGATGTAATTAACCGGATGCATTGCAAAAGCAAAGCGCCGGGAATCAAAGGACTACACGCAATCTCTCCAGGTCAGATACTCCTTAATCATAGTCGCAAGAAGGCAAAATAGACAAACTCCCATGGGAGCATGTAACATTGATGTACTTGTAATATGTACGATGATGAATAAAATACAGAGTTCCCATAATTTATTTCCGCGTTTGTCATGTATTTTGTTTTTGAAACAAAATGGCATGCCCAGTGGGACCTGATTCTCCTCCCATCGTCGTCCAACTTCTCTTGCTCTCTTTTACCAGCCAGAAGCAAAATTTGGTCTGATGCCGAACCAATAAGTATTTTGTGCTGGATTTTAAGTTCTCTTTGATGTGATAAAAAAGAGAGAAATTCAGAAAGTATTGTGTGATGATTCTACTACAAGTTCTCTTTGGTGCCATGAAACAAGAAAAAGTAAAAGGTGTCCTAGAAGTACTACGTACGGGATGACTCGGCTACACGTGTTGCCTGATGTTTGAGAGAAAAAGTGTGCACAGGCCTTGTACGTATGGGCATGCATGCATATACCTCCTATGCTGCGTGTATTTGCTTCACAAAAATACATGCATATCGCACACCTTCGGTTCCCTTTTTCTGGCCAAATTATCATACAAAATTGTTCCGTGGGAAAATAAATATTTTGCTTACTAATGTGCCCGAGTTTGCTGCATAATCACATACTCCCTCCGTTCGGAATTACTTGTCTTGAAAATGGATGTATATAAAACTAAAATATGTCTAGATACATCCATTTTCACGACAAATAATTTCGAACAGAGGGAGTATCTGGCACGTAATCCCTCCCAAGTGATGGCAAAACTAAACAGCACGTCATGCACTCATCCATCTCGCTGAAACCAAGAAGGCATTGAAATGGAAGCAAGACTCACTATCACCCGACGCAGAACCCGATGTCCCTCCATACCGCTGAAACCAAGAAGGCCAAAAAACTTGCTTTCGCTAAGGATAAGGAGGAACGTAAGGCTCTTATCACCGAGGCTCGCAATCTGCTAAAAAAGTAGTGCCACCACTACATCAAGCTCACACTCCCCACTCATACAAGAAAGCAAAACTAAGCTCTTGGAGAGGCTCGATATGGCTGCTTATCGTCTGCATTGGTCTGTGCGTGATGCAAGATCAAACAAAAATGCTAACTCGCTTCGCAACTATCAACGCAAACATAGTCAAATCAATAAGTTACATGCTCAGTTGAGCGATGATTTCGCTGAAACTAGTACTTCACTCGAGGATGAAACAAAATATCCAGATCCAGTTAATGAGCCCTATGTCCTTTCCCCGATTCAGTGGATTGCAAGACCACATTGGATGAAAGAGCTTGTTAGGCAAGCGATCATGAACGAGTTCTGGACACGCACTCTAAAGCGTGTCACTAGCTTGCCGGCAACGAACGCTGCAGTAACAAACGCCTGTATCTTCGCCTATATTCCGACTCATGAACAGAATACATGGAGACTCACTCCACCTGACGGTGAGCGCACACACGCAACACTACCCAGGGGAGCTCTCCTGCCGGCCGGCCACACCGCGGTCCCGGCGGAGATTACATCTCACTCCTCTCTGTGTGGCAACACCACCACTCTGCTTAAATTGCATACGGTCACACACATCAAGGCCAACACACACGCAGGCACTAAGGGCATCTCCAACACCGACCCTCAAACCTCTCGCATACGTCTGGACCGCGCTGTCTAGACCGTGGAAGCCATCCAGCGCGGCCTGTATCGATCCGCGGCACGATTCGGACGTACTTTCTCCCGTAAAATGGGGACAAAAATTTGGGGGAGGGGGGGGGGGGGGCTTTGCGGGAGTCCAGACATCTACATGACCAACAAAAAGCCACCATGTACCGTCTGTACTCTGCATCCGCCCACGATGGCTAGTATTTGGCAGAGTGCATTGTGCTAATCTTATATATTCGTATTTGTGACCAGTGTGATGATTCTGGAGTGGTCAGAGGTCACCGCTAAAATGGTCTCCCCCTCCGCCTGACTTTGTTAAAATTAGTTTTGATGCTTCTATGTACGCGGGCACGGGTGTGATCGCGCAGGATGCTGATGGCGATGTTGCACTTGCGGCGGCCAGAGTTCTTTCTAACCAGGGCTCAGCGTTGCCGTGCGTTCATTGACCATAGAGTCATGTTTTGTCCCACGGTAGCGCATGTGCTTGCTTCCTATGGTGGCAGAGGTAATAACCAGAATGGCCATGTGTGGCATGCAAATGATGTAACCCGTATTGCGGCCGCCGATTTGGTCGGTCCATCCATCGTAATTGGAATGCAAGATGTCCCACTAAATTTTTTTTGCACGGAGAGCCAGCATTTTGGTGGAAGGTAGTAATGAATAGTATATTTCATTTGGCGGAAGGTGCTAATTAATTTTTTTATTAAGCAAATTCATATGGTGGAAGGTTGGCTTTCACCATTGCATGACATGCTTAGATTTGGCTGAAGGTGCTCATATCATTTGGCAGAAGGGGTCGTGTTTTAGTAGGTTCTTTTAGCCAAATATTTAGCTAGATGTTTTGAATACATGTGGCTACTCGGTTGGATGGCCGCCTTCCATATATCCCTGTACATGGACGGATGTGGGAGAAAAATTTACGGGTCGCGGTTGAAGATGCACCAAATAGTAACAAGAAGCATGACGATCGACGAGCAGCGCTGGTGTAACTTGTCCACAACGGCCGGTCATGCATATAGCTAACTAAATTTGTTAACGACCCTGGACTACAGTAGCTAGCTAGCATGCAGCTAAGTGATAACTAAATACTACTCCCTCCGTTCGAAATTACTTGTCGCAGAAATGGATGCAGCGCCCGCAGGACTCAGGTGCCAACGGAACCGAACCACGCACACATCAAGATTAGTGCTAATGCATCCATATGCATTGATGCATATATAGCTAGAGCTCGAGGAGCTAGACGAGATGGTGGAGCTCATAGCTGGTGGACGGGACAACTCGGGTGTCTGCGGCCACGGGAGCACTCTTGCTCTTCTTCAGCTGATCACTCTTGACGGCGGCGGCATCGGCATTGGTGTCGGTGAGGTTGTGGAGGGGGGCGGCGGGGGCCCCGGGGCCGGCGCCGATGCCATGCCTGGTGGAGGGGAAGATCATGAAGACGAAGCTGGCGAGGAAGCTCGAGGCGAGCGGCATGTTGACGAGGAACTCGCGCCACTGCCGGCTCTCGCGCGGGACCAGGCACTTCTGCACGCCGGAGTCGCAGAAGGCGAGCGAGATGAAGACGACGAAGCGGAACACGGAGTGCAGCCAGTCCCGCCACCGCATGCGCCGCCTCCTGCTCTCGCCCGTGGGGATGGCCCCGCCCCCGTCGGGGTCGTCGGAGTTGAAGGGCGTGAAGCCCCACGGGTGGACGAACCCGTAGCGGGTGTGGCCGTCCCGGTCCGTGACGCTGTCCGTGAAGGAGAGGAGCGCGCAGAGCACGCCGAGGAAGAGGATGAGCGCCCAGGTGAAGTAGCGGTTCACCGACAGGCACTCGCCGTGGTTGGTGAAGGACGGCGCCAGCGTCTGGAACGCCGTCGTGGTGCCCGTCGGCAGCAGCCTCGCCAGGTTCGACGCCGTCGACAGCGTCTTGTCGTACAAGCTGGAGGTGTTGCCCTCAACCTTGGTCTTGGGCGGCTCTCCGATGGGAAGGTCGGTCATGGTGGTCTCTGCTGCCGCGCCCCGTATGCTTGAAATCAAATTGAGGGTGGGAGAGAGAGAGAGAGAATGACCTACGAGCGTCTGGTTAGCTGCATGGGCTTTTATACACACCCACGCACTAGTCTAGAAAGACACCATTCAGCATGGATGCTGAGCTATATATCTCAAAAACAATGAACAATCACACACACTAGAAAGACAGAAAATTAAAGACTGGAAATAAATAACAAAGCCTGATTGCTAAATCTCCGAGAACCGAGACTTAACCAAGTCTCAGTCGATGCTATATTCATGAAAGCTTACGTGAAGTTCCGTGCAATTTTTTTCCCTTCCTTGTATGATATTGCCACTTGACAAAAACTTGATTAAGTCTTAGTCGATTGAGACCTAGCCACACCCATAATGAAAATGTACAATAGCACTCGGGAGTTTTGAAGCCCGCTTAGGCCAACTCCATCTCACGACCTCAAACGGACTCCGCTTTTTCCGGATTTTGTCCATTTGGATAGCACAATGGGGCGGCGTCTGGCCGTTTTCTGGATGCGCCGGTCGTGCACCCAACGCGCGGATGCATCTTGTCCGGCCGCCTGAAATGTTTTGCAAAAGAAAATTTGTCACTGCTGCCGTAGTTCATGCCAACGGCCATAGTTCATGCTGGCAACAAAGCCAGCAGCTGACAAACATATGTTTCTTGCAAGGCAATAGATGCCGCATCACGCTTCTCCTTCCTCACTTCCTTTTGAGTCATCATACCGTGCAAAGTTTCTTGCAAGGTATTAAGTTCTCGTCAGGCTTCAAGTTGGTCTTGCCATAAGTTGCCATGGTCGTTGGCCTCATCTTCATGCCATGAGTTGCCATGATCGTCGGCCTCTTCTTCTTCGTAGTGGACGGCACCATCTTGATCGCAGCCGTCTTGGCTTTGGGTCACGTTGGGATTGAAGCCTTGGCCTTGGCCCTAGGGGTGGAAGGCCTGGCCATGGCCCTCGTAGATGACGTTCTCCATGAACGCGTTGTAGTCGCACGAAAACTGTCCGTCTCCGATGACATGGAGAACTGGGTTTGAGCATGCTGCCTCAGCGGATGAAAACCGGCCATCTCAACCGGGTTTGAGTATGCTACCGTGGCAGATGAAAACCGGCCGTCTCCGATGTTATGGAAGAGACTGGTACTACGGAGGGTGAATGACCGACGAGCCTGTGCTCGCCGCGGGCATGGCCGCGGCGGAGAGAATGGCCAGCCCGGGTCGGCACAACCCTAGCACGACAAGGGCCTGCGTGGTCGCTACATGCGTGGCCTTGGCGATGATGGCCTCATTGTGGTCGATGGCGGCCTTGTGTTGTGCGGTCACGGCCTCGGCGGCATAGTCGACAACGTCTTTCTTCTTCGCTGCAACGGTCCGCCGGGACCTCCTCCTGGCCGATTCAATGTCAAGCCGAGCGACCTCACTGGCGTGAGCTCCGACCACTCTTTCTTCCTCTTCTTCGTCGCGGGACGGGTGGTGGTGGCGGCCTGGTCGTCACGTTGCTTCGGGTCACCGACCATGGAGGAGGGGAGCGTGGGATGGTTTTTGGAAAAGGGAGGGAAAGTGGGCGCGTTGTGTCCCTGACGGACGGGCCAGGGGAGGATAAGGGCGCAGCTCCCGCCATTTCACGCGCTGTTCGTTTCGACACCAACGCTACTTCTGTGGCGGATAAAAAACGGACATTTGTCTGTTTGCTTTCACTGGATGGACCGTGATATGTGTCTGTTTACCCAAAGAGACGCGGCAGGACGATTGGTCTTTGGAGTTGGCCTTATCTTGTATGTTGAGCATCGTAAAGATTCGTGATGTGGTCAGTCCAGCAGAGCAGAGCAGAGCATTTGCAGGGTTCAGGTCGAAGCGACAACACATCCGTTGTGCATGCGCTGTACTAGGGGCTTCACATCAACGTTTACATTGGAGATGCCCCGTAGCTATTACTCCCTCTGTCCAGAAATACTTGTCACCAAAATGAATAAAAAGGGATATATCTAGACATATTTTAGTTCTAGATACATCTCTTTTTATCCATTTTGATGACAAGTATTTTCGGACGGAGGGAGTATTTTTTTCTGCTTGCTGCACCCCTTCTAGTTGCCCTTTGACCTTCTGTACTACTAATTTATATCTAGATGTAGTGCCAAAAACGTTCTTATATTATGGGATTTTTGATGTTCATTGCACTACTTTGATAATTGATGAATAGATCAAAAAATTTCTAAAGAAAAAAGATCATCCGGCGCATTAACAAATTTGTGCCGGGCACATGCAAAGCTTCAATCCAGTCAGCCTGTGTGAAGGAGAAGCCGGGAGTTGAGGCATGTACTCGCTTATCAAAACTGAAGGCACTTGAAAATGCCGATGTCCATGATAATCTTACAGATGCCTTTTTTTGCATATATTTTTTTGATAATAATCTTACAGATAGCATCTTTTTGAGTACTGTACTATTTTTTTTTTATTTTTTTTGCGAGAATTGAGTAGTGTACTATGTACCAAGAAGAGCATCACCATCATGACGACCCAATGTGATCTTGTACTACCAAGAACAGATCCTTTTTTACTGTGGTAGCTCGTGCTGGTGTGCCTGTTATATTCCCTGCGCGAGCACGCAGGCTTTTCATTGTGAATGCAGCATGCTTTGAGTCACATACGTCGTGTACCATACTTGCATTGAGAGAGCGGTGGATGATGGAATGAAAGCATCGAGTGTATATATGCTGGTTAGGGTTCCTTTTCTCCATTTCAAATTACAACGATTTTCTTCTCCTCTCCATCCAAGGTCCAAAATCCTGGGTCCAGCAGTGAGTGACTTGTGCTTGCATTTGCACATCTCTTGCCTCCAGGACTGAGCATACCTCATCTCAACATCCCAAACATAGTGCAAGCCTCTCTATTGCTAACCCTGAAAACAGATATACATATTCCATATCCCAAACATAGTGCTTTTTCTTGCTGGTCGCGGCCATTTATTTTCTTGCACCGTAATTCGACAACCCAGCAGAAATGTAACCCCATCAAGAAAACGCAAACTAGCTACATATCCCCACCCGACAATGTATAAAATCAAACCAAATGAAACAAGAACCCGCCCGACACAAATAAAACCCACAACAAACCCAATCTCTAACACGGACGAGCACAAAAAGTCTGCTACATGCACAGTGGAAAAGCCTGCGTGCTCGTGCAGGGAATATGACAGCCACACCAGCACGAGTGGCAGTTGATTCTTCCATGATGACTGTCACCCGGGCTGCCGGGCAACATCACTACTTGTTGTTGTAGAAATAACTTTCGACTAAACTAGAGGGTGCATGCCTCCAAAAGAGCAATGCTACACCTACGTAGCAATTAAACGTAAAGTAAAGTGATGGCTTAGGTGACCTTTTCAGGTGAAGGAAATTAGGAGAGGGGCCCCATCCAGTTGGAAGTGCGTGTGTGTGTTTAGTAATTAGTCTAATTACGTGACCGTACGTATGCTTTTATGTATATAAGTGTAGCATTTTTGCCTCCTCTGAAATTGCTTGTGGAGCCCGAGCCCAGTGGAGGCTTCCAAATGCAAATTTCAAAATTCATCGAAATTTATAGTTTTACATTTTAAAAAATTCTGGAAAAATATAGAGATAGATGAAGGCATGGGGCACAAGTGTATAAATCTTCAGGACGAAATATGTTGAAATGAGGGGTGTGCAAAAAAAAAAAAAATCTGCGGCTTTTTAATTTCATCCTCCCAGACCATTAATTTGTTTTTTTTTGTGCAGGTCGCATTTCAACATATTTCATTCTGAAATTTTACACACATACACCTCACATCCTTGTTTACTTGTACAAAAAATTTCAATTTTTTTTGTAACTGATTTTTTTTTTCAAAAATTCAGCCTCCATGGAGGCCGAGATCCAAAACGCCATACTCGTGCGTGATATAGTTAGAGTCGAGAATTAAGATGGGAACAACAAATATTTAATTGGAATGTGTACGTTGACCTTATACCGAAGATTGTCGTACACTAATAAGATTGGCACGTCATTCTTTCTTCAACAGGTTCGATCGCCTCGACGTAGCGTGATCCGGTCCTATGTCAGCAAAGAGTCGAGAGGGGTTGGTCACGGATCCGAGTCGAACAGAGCTCCTCGGGTTGCAGTACCAAAAGTCCTTTCTCAATGCTAGTCTAAGGCGAATGGGGGCTCCTTGGATCCAATGCTAGAGCTACACGAAGGCCGATGGTAGGTTCGGTCGGTCACCCTACATCCGTTGGAACCCCCTCCCCCTCCGACGCATAGGATTGCACGGGGACTCGATCATCGCTGTCGCCCCTCTTCCTCCCATAGTTCGTGGCCATGAGCCAGGGAAAAAAAGATACGGCACAACACGCTCACATAGCTCCACGCCCGCGCGGCCTCGAAGCACCACTGCGCCTCCACTCGCCGCACTGGGACGTAGGCTGGTGGATACAGCTCCGCCCGCCCAGGTCATAGCAAAAAATGCCCCCAGACGCCACCGTATGTAGCTCCGCTGCCCAGGGTTGCACCCTTTCTTTCGGAAAAACTTCCAATCTATCCATCTTCAATCATGGAAGTACAACGAATACTAGAAATAAAAATCACATCCAGATTCGTAGACCACCTAGCAACGGCTACAAGCACCGAAGCGAGCCGAAGGCGCGCCGCCATCATCGCCCCTCCATCGCCAGAGCTGGGCGTAACTTGTTGTAGTAGACAGTCGAAAAGTCGTCGTGCTAAGGCCCCATAGGACCAGAACCTCAGAACAGCAACCGCCGCCCATGAAAAATAACGTAGATTGGAAGGATCCAAACCGAAGAAACATGAATGTGGACGACCTCTGACGGACCATGGTTCCAGCTTCTCTCATTGTCGTCATTCCCATCTCCGACCTCGTGCCACGACAAAAATAGCCCACCTACTGGGCCGGCACGGCCTGCATACGACTAGAAACCCAATCTCTAGTTGGGCTAGGATGCAGGCCCGTACGACCCACTAGGGCCCACAGGGCAGAGGACTTGAGAGAGGAGCTCGACATGGTAGCCGCAGCGGGGCTTATAAACCGGTGCGAGCTCCTCTCAACTAGTGAGGTGGGACTAAACATTGTGCACTGCGGATGGCAGCGTACCCCTTTAGTACCGGTTGGTGGCACGAATCCGTACTAGAGGGGGGGGGGGTCTTTAGTACCGGTTGGAGCCACCAACCCATACTAAAGGCCACCACCTCTTTAGTACCGGTTCGTGGCACGAACCGATGCTAAAGGTTCGCCATGAACCAGCACTAATGAGTGCCACCCGCCTAGCCGTTGCAACCGGCACTAATGGTCACATTAGTGCTGGTTCAATTACAACACGGGACTAATGAGCATCACATTAGACCCTTTTTCTACTAGTGCCCCTAGTAGAACCTTTTTCAGATGTCAGATGTAGCATTCCTTCCTGTTGGTCACATCAAAAGTTGCCGCCGGTTGTAGCTTTTGTGTTGTGTGGCTGCAACAGAAAAAGTACGTGTCGTGCCTGTGATCGCCGCCAAGGAAAACCCTCCAGCAAATTTTGGCGTTGGTCCAACATTCATCATGGCGGGTTGCAACATTCCTCGTAGCACTTGATCGTTGGTTCCAGCAAATGTGGTGGCCGGTTCTAGCAAATGCATCCGCGTGAAGCCCTCTTCGTTCTACCTTCCTCACATGCAGGTTCCAGCACACGGTACCCATGGAGGCAACATCTCTCATAGTTGTTTCTAACACAAAAAAAGTAGCCGATGCAGTGTCGCTTCTGCAGTCGATTCCGACATCTTGCAGCACGTGCCGACGGCATCACACAACGCCTGATTCACGGATGATGCACCATTGCTTCGTAGCCAATTCCAGCAGCTCCCGCTCGGTAGCAGCACTTGCAGCGGATGGAGGAGTGTATTGAGTAAATTGTTATTTTCACAGAAATTAAAACCATTTTTGAATCTTGTTTCAAACATTTCGAGTTTGGATTTCTTCTCTCTTAGACGACTCCTATGGATTATTTGAGACAATATTCAATATTATGGAGTGAGAATAAAATGACTTCCTCAAGTGTGGAAGATGAAAAATTCATTTGAAGTTCTTTGAATTTTGGAGTTCCATTTGAAATTGGGTCTTATTTGAAGTTTTAATGCCATTTAAATATTTCCAAAATTTAATGAGAGGAGATACTGTGACTTCTCCAAAAAAATGGAAATATTTAATATGGCAGAGTTATCATTTTCTGAAATTGCAAAATCTAAATTTAATTTTTAGATTAAAGCATAGTTTTAAATAGCCAGCTATAACTCCCGCTATAGCTTTTTCAGCAGGGTGTCACTAAATGGTCGCCTTCACAAATAGCCCACTATAGCCTGCTATAGCCGGCTATAGCTCCACTATAGCTGATTTGGAGGCCCACCGCTATTTTCCATAGCCCGCTATTTAAAACAATGGATTAAAGTAATTGAGTCCATAGAGCATTTAAACTAGTTGTGTGCACAACAAGAATTTATTCTATGGTAGAAATAATTTTACCTGGGTTAAAATATTATTTTCGTAATTGTCAACCTTCTCTATTTTTTTTATTAAATTGTTTTGTTCAAGAAATTGACTATTCCTACTCTACTTTTTTTTGAGAAAGGATAGCCAGGTCTTTATTGCATGGTTAGAATGTTTACATGGATAATATCAGCATCATGAGGATGCCCCAACCATATGTTTTTCCCCAGCGGGAGAGTAATACCATACCTAGCTAACCAATGAGCTTCAAAGTTTGAAGATCTAGGCTCAAACATAAAATTACAGGCCGTGAAAACTCTCGCAGTTTCAGTCAGCTCTCTGATAATACTCCCATAATTGCCTCCAATCCCTTGCTTGATATGTGATATGACTTGCTTGCAATCTGAAGCAACCAGAATATGTTGCAAATTCAAATCCCTCGCCAACGCTTGAGCTTCCTGACATGCCAAAGCTTCTATTGTAGCATGATCAGTTGAGTATGGTCACATCAGTATCTTTCTCGGTTTTGTTCAATGGACAACGGCTTGATAGTTTTGATCAAACACGGGGTATTCGTCAGGGGGATCCTATCTCACCCTATTTGTTTTTGCTGGCAGCAGAGGGCCTTTCATGCCTCTTGAAATCAGAGTTCAGTCATCCAGCCTTGGTGGCATACAGGTGGCCACATCCGCACCACGAGTGAACCATTTGTTGTTTGCTGATGACAGCCTGCTGTTTTTTAAAGCATCAACGGAGGGGGCGGATGAAGTTTCCCAATTATTGGATGTTTATGCAAATGCTTCAGGACAAAGGATCACCAATGATAAATCCTCAATCTTCTTTAGTAAAGGTTGTCCAGAAAGTTTGAGAGCATCTGTTAAAGCTATCCTTAATGTACCAAACGAGCAATTAAATGAGAAGTACTTGGGTATGCCGTCAGATGTAGGAACTTCAAAAAATGGTGCTTTCAAGTACCTAAAGGATCGTCTATGGGCAAAAATACAAGGGTGGATGGAGAAAGTTTTATCTATAGTAGGTAAAGAGGTTCTGATTAAATCCATTGCCCAATCAATTCCGGTCTACTCGATGGCATGCTTTAAACTCCCGAGGGGATTGTGTGAGAGCTTAACTTCAATGATCAAGGCTTTCTCGTGGGGCAGCAAGAGAGGTAAGAGGAAACCCTATTGGGTGTCTTGGGATACGATGAGCATGCCGAAGTACATGGGAGGTTTGGGTTTCCGGGATTTCGAGATTTTCAACTTGGCTCTCTTGGCGTGGCAAGCGTGGAGAATTCTGGAGCAACCTGAATCTCTAAGTGTGAGGATATTGAAGGGAGTTTACTATCCGAACTCAGATTTTCTCAATGCTGAACTGGGAAAACACCCCTCACAAATCTGGAGATCGGTAATAGAGGGCTGTGATGTGCTCAACAAGGTCTTATCAGGAGAATTGGCAATTGTTACTCCACAAGTATTTGGGACATGAACGGGATCCCAAGGCCTGAAAATATGCGACCCAATGTATCTCTTATTCAGAACCCACCACTGATGGTGGCCGAGCTACTTGATCCTTTAAATGCATGCTGGGATGAGCAAATAATTCAACAGATTTTTCTGTCGAATGATGCTGCAGCTATACCTTTTTTAAAGGTTTTGGGGCTTTTTCTTTCAATTTTGATGAACCTTTTTCCAAAGTCTAATGAACATTTCAAATTGATGATTGTTTTTAAATTTCCGAACATTTTCTTCAAATCGGTGAACTTTTTTGAAATTTATGAACTTTTTTTGAAATTCCATGAGCTTTTTTCTAATTTGATGAAACTTTTATCCAAAATCTAATGATATTTTTTAAATTTGATGAACTTCTTTTCAAATTCGGTGATTTGTTTTTCAAATTGATAGAATTTTTCAGTTTGATGAACTATTTTATAATTCGATGCACTTTTTTTAAATTTGATGAACTTTTTTCAAATCAATGAACTATTTTTGAAATTTTGGACATTTTCTTGAAATCGATAAGATTTTTTGGAACACATTAACTTTTTTCAAAATTTATGATTTATTTTCAATTTGTGAACTTTTTTTGAAATTGATGAACATTTATTGAATGGGTGAACTTTTTTCAGTTTCCTTACATTTTACTCTTTCGAAAAGTTAATGGTTAACGGGATGACGTTGACCCGATCGAATGAAGCTGGGCGGCTGCGTGCTATGAGTGACCACGTCAGTCTGACGGGCCGGCCCATCGAAGAGGACGCGTGGGAGCACCCCATTTTGAGATTGACTGTAAGATGGTGGGAAAAAAGGCCACCGAGGATCAGACTAAGTCTGGACAGAGCGAGCGGGCTATTCAGCCCGTTCGTGCCCGCTCTAGACCGGACCAAATGGTTCACGAAAGAAAATGACCAGTCCGGTTCTTACACAAGGCCCACTGGTCCGGTCCGACCAAGTTGGGCCGAAGCTGCAGGGCGAAAACACAGTAACCGCCACCGTTCCTCGTCGTCGTGGCCATCGGCAGCTCCTGGGTGAACCACCATGTCCCTGAGCACCGCCGCATCGCCATCGTCCTCCCCGCGCACTGAATTGGTCTAGAATACCATAGAGACAACGCACACATCCTGCCTTCTCTGAGCATGACCATCATCGACCATCGTCCCCGCCTCCCCGGCCTCGCCGACCTCTTCAGCATGCTCATGGTGAGCATGTGGTTGTTTCCCCTCTCCTTCCTCTCCTTTCCGTGCTCTGTTGATTCTTGCTGCCCATGTGCGCGGTGGCTGTTGTGCGTGCACCGCCACCGATCTTGACCTTGACGTCGACCCCAGCCACCCACACCACTCAAGAGGGTGTGGCCTCCCTCCTGCATGCCTCTGCGCCTCTCCCAACAATGTCCAATTGCGAGCTGCACACGCACGCACAGTCAGCATTGGGAGCTCTACTAGTGGCGGCACTACGGCTCGCACGGTGGCAAAATCCAAGCGAGCCACCCGGTCTAAGCCTGGTCTGAACCGCCACCGATCCGGTCCCTAAAATCCAGACCGTTCGGCTGGCGGTTCTGGCCTGGTCCAAAGGATGGCTCGGTCAGGGACCGGACCCTGTCCGCCCCTTGCATCCTTCTCCGAAACTTGAATGACAAAATCTCCAATAAAGTTGAAATGGCAAGCCAACCAACCATTCGTCTATATTATTCGATGATATCACATGGGAACGGAAACAAATAAAATTTTACTTGAATTTCGTACGGGGATCTTCCATTGTGGATCACCATACTGTTTAAAAGATACTACTCCGATATAAAGATCACTATAACAAGTGAATGCACCAGGGCCAGCACGATCTGGATCTGGAGATGGTGCTGCCACAGTTGATATCAACGCTTTTTTTTTTGCGGGTAGTTGATATCCATGGCGCTCTGCCTACAAGGAAGGAGTATGATGATGAATACTCCCTCCGTCCGGGTTTATTAGGCCTAAATACAACTTCTCCTAGACCAAGACACATAGTAATTTGGTCACATTAATTCTTTCATTCCACTCCCAATGCACTCTCTCACGTGCATGTAGCCAATAAAAAATCATGCATGAAGTGTATTAATTGCCTAGCCATGTCACCAACAACAATGACTTTCAATGCAACCAATGAAATGGTTACATGCATGCATATTTCTAAAGCGAGGCCTTATAAAAAGGGCATGCTTGTGATGCTAAGAGGCCTAATAAATCCGGACGGAGGGAGTAGAATACACTGGACATACGTATGCTTAGTTTAGCAAAGGGCTCTCTGTTCGATGTTCACCATTAGAGCAAATGCACATGCTGTGTGCATGGGAGTTAGTGACTGACAGTACTGGAAGGTCAACCTCAAGACCTTTGGATTAAACTAAGCTCGCGCATTAATGCGCGTTTGACAGTATGCTTCACTCGCAAGAGATACCCATAAGTAGGAGGAGTATGCTATACTACTACTAGCAGTGAAGATCAGTGCCCACCATTATTCACTGGAGCAAGCAAGCTACCAAGTGATCAAGCCAGTAGGTACGTGCGCACGCACAAGAGCGAGCGAGCGAGCGAGATGAAAAGGGGCGGGAGGAACGAGAGCGGTAAGAAGCTTGTGAGCGGAGGAGGAGCCGCCGCCGTCGCGTGTCTCCTGCTTCCTCTCCTCGTCCTCGCCGTCCTCAAGTCCGACTTCATGCCGCAGCAGGTCGTTCACAGTAAGTGCTCTCTCTAAATTACCACCGACGACTCGCCAACAAGAAATATGCTTGAGCTTAATTTTGTCGCATCACGATATATTTTTAAGCGCTTATCTTCAATTATCTCTTGATATATAGTAGAACCCGGTCCATAGATCATTTTAATGGAGAAGATATATAATGCTTGAGCTTTTGGGTTCACCAAGAATTAATTAAAGCATAAGTATTACAAAGTAGCTAGTATTGAATTTTCCCTATGTACGGATGAGTAGTAGTTATGAGATCGATCCCTCACCTTTAGATTGACAAGATCGACCCGGCCGGATCAACATTTAGTGTTACCTTGAGCGTACCTTTTTGAGAAATCAATCGGTTTTGATGTAGTAGTATTCTTGAGCGCGTATTGCTGGTTCATCTGTTGGGACCGTCGAGTTTGTATATATTTCGGTTTTGCTAATCGTCAGGTGCCTGAAATTTTTGTTGGCGTGAGTCAATCGAAATCAAACGAGACCGAAGGTGTGGGAAACGTGAGAGGCGCAGTGACAAGCGTCGTCCCCGGCGAGGCCGAGCTAGGACCCTGCTGGAGACGGGGACGACGGTGCAAGCTATGGCGTCCCAGGCTAAGCTAAGGAAGCAGGTTCACGGGTGCGAGTCCGGGGGGTGTAGGGGTCGTCGGTGTTGCTGCATATTGGCAGGGCTTAGAGGGATGGTCGTGGCGACAACATGTCCGTCGATGCATGGAGGGGG
>NC_041391.1:723873367-723894797 GCF_002162155.2 Triticum dicoccoides
CTCGGGAGGGAGAAGAAAGAGAGGTTTAAGATGAACAGTATGGCGCGATACTGGCCTTTGGATGGCGATCCAACCGCCTAACAATTTGACTGACACAATTGTTTTTTGTTCAACTAACTGATAAATAGCCGCTCCCATACCATATAGGAGTATTTGCGATCACAATGCGTATAAAGCTAGAGGTGGACATGACTTGCGTTCCATTGTTGTTTTGCAGTTGCAGAGACCAGCATTGGCGAAGCTGGTGTAGAGGGTGCGATATGGCAGCCGCGGCAACAACTGGTAGCCAAGTCAAAAGCTGCACATGGTATGCCACAAAACTCACTTGTTTAACCTCAGCCATGTCTCTAATTAAATCCTCGATTTGGCACTAACAACAACAGTATTTGCCCTGTGGTCGATGAATTCAGATCCGGTCGTCGAAGCACCCCCTTCTTCTCCGGCGTCGGGCGACGAGACGCCCGACAAGGTCGTCGATGCAAACAGAGGTAACTAATTAATTACCTTTCTCTTCTCCGCACAACAGATCTGAGGACTAATGTGCAGTGCACGCATGTGTTTTCTGTCCAAATGATTCCAACTTCTGGATTTACTATGTGCTACTCTCTCTAATCCATGGTAATCGTCGCTGATTTAGTACAACCTTAATATATATAGTCAGCTGCGGAGCTTTTCTAGTAATTAAGACTAGGCAGAGTAACTTAGACTAGTAACATGCATATGTTAGTATCTTATTTTACTACCTCTATAGTGAGGAGTAACATATGTGTAGTGTCATGCAACACTTCATTTATTAGGTTGTAGACTCATCTTGTCTTTGTATGTGTGATGTTACTCATAGTATGAGTAACTAGCCATGTTACTCAAAGCATCTGTCTCCCCATTAAATTATTGTCACATAAGTAAATTTGATGAGTTGAACCCTATGTTATTACGGAAATTACTCCCACTATGGGCAGTGTAGCTAGCAAACTGAGCCATGCCCCCTACCCTAGAAAATTTCTCTAGAATAGGTTGAATTGTTACTTAGGCTTAAATTTTAAAGATTACTCAAGTTTAAGCATGCTGCTTTGCTCATCAAATATCTTGTTCAAGCTCCACCACTGTGTATAGCATATGAAAAAAGTGAGGGCTTTTGGCGGGCGACCTCCATGGAGGTGGATACTTTAAAAATATATTCAATAATTACATTTCGGAGTTTCAAAATTTTCTGAAAAAAAATTCTACACATTCATATGGATGTATTCTACATGTCTATAAAATCTCACAACGAAATACATTACGGTGAGAGCTACACAAAAAAGAGAAAATCGTGCATTTCTAATAGTGAACAGTGTTTGTACTGTTCGCCGGTTTGAAAACCGCGATTTGTCTTTTTTGTGTAGCTCTCATCATAATGTATTTCATCTTCAAAATTTACACACATGTAGAATACATCCATGTTAACATGTATGCTTTTTTTCATGATTTTTTGAAACTTTAAAATAATTTTTTGATTTTTCCAAAATACCCACCTCCATGGAAGCCGACCGCCGTTGGCATTTTGCGATGAAAATATATACTACTAGTATACAACATTTACAACGCCAAGATTAGTTTCCATCATAAAATGTGTTTGTGTACTATATGTATTTGATGATACAGATATTAGAACATTGATCTGCAGACTTGGCCAAATAATAGGAAATTTTAGTTAGCACAAAGCTTGAACTTCTATTAATTTGGAGTGGAGGGAGTGCTACCATTCAGTGGTAAACCCTTACATTACGATTTATGTTTTGTGGTATGGTATTACAATGAAATGAAATAGATCCAGGCTTTGGGAAAGCTGGTATTGATGATCCTTGTTATCTATTGCAGATCTCAAAAATGGGAAGGGGTTCCTCGCCACGAAGATGGGAATGGATGGTTCTTTGATAAAATCAGGTAGATACAAAGTAGTATACTGAATATATATTGAACCATTATTTGAATTCATAATATTTTCGGGCCACTCGGCTAACAGGCAAAGAGTACACTTAATTTGCTGGCGATACTAGAAATTTGGTAGCAAACCAAACTAATGATATCAGGCTTTTCGTTGGTTGTAACATGGTTTTTTCATCCGAAAGGAGGATATCCGATAATGGTAGAATTCAGTGGCAAATTTAATTCCTCCAAGAGTTACAGAAAAATGTATGTAAAAGAGAAGTTTTTAACCAATTACGTTATAACTATTGTGTGCATGCAGATGCTGATGTAGCCGCACCAAGGAGCAAGTTAAGTTGCAACTTCAGCAGCTATCGCACCAACATGTGTGCCATGCAAGGTGACGTCCGTCTGCACGGCAAAACCGCCACTGTCTACGTCGTCTCAGCGTCCGACGACAACCGGCCAGACAATGGGACGATCACGATCCGCCCGTACCCGCGCAAATGGGAGACACCGACGATGCAGCTGGTCCGTGAGGTGACCATCCGCTGGAGAGCCCCACCGGGACCGGGTGCGCCGCGGTGCACGGTGACCTACGACGTCCCAGCGGTGGTCTTCTCCACCGGTGGGTACGGCGTCAACATCTTCCACGCCATCACCGACATCATCATGCCTCTCTACAACACGGCGCGGGAGTACGACGGCCGCGTCCGGCTCGTGGCCACAAACTACGACCGCAAATGGATCGCCAAGTACCGCCACGCCCTCTCCATGCTCTCCATCTACCCCATCATCGACTTCGACGCCGACAACGAGGTGCGCTGCTTCCCGTCGGTGCATGTCGGAACGGAGAGCCATAAGGAGCTAGGGATTGACTCG
Organism: Triticum dicoccoides; assembly: GCF_002162155.2. Classification (NCBI taxonomy): domain Eukaryota; kingdom Viridiplantae; phylum Streptophyta; class Magnoliopsida; order Poales; family Poaceae; genus Triticum; species Triticum dicoccoides. The sequence goes on from NC_041391.1 coordinate 723,876,158, forward strand.
GCTCTCTCCGGCAAGGGCTACACGACGATGGGTTTTCGCGGCCTGCTCCGGTCGGCTTACTCTCTGAAGCGTGAGTGGGTGACCCCCATAAAGAGTGGAAGGCCTCGTCTCGTCATGGTGCTGCGGAGGAACTCGAGGGCGCTGACGAACGAGGCGGAAGTTATAGCAGCTGCCACTGAGGTTGGCTTCGAGGTGGTAGCCGCGGGGCCGGAGGTTGTGCGCGACCTGGGCAAGTTCGCGGGGACGGTGAACTCGTGCGACGTGCTGGTGGGCGTGCACGGCGCGGGGCTGAGCAACATGGTGTTCCTCCCGCGCAACGGCACGGTGGTGCAGATCGTCCCTTGGGGCGAGATGAAGTGGCCGGCCTGGACCTCCTACGGCGAGCCGGTGGCTCCCATGGGGCTTCGCTACGTCGAGTACGAGGTGACCGCGGAGGAGACGACGCTCAAGGACGTGTACCCGAGGAACCACACCGTGTTCACGGATCCCGTCTCCCTGCACAAGCAGGGATTCAACATGTTGTGGGAGACCTTCCTCAACGGGCAGAACGTCACCCTCGACATCCACCGCTTCACAGGGGTCCTGCAACACATCTACCGCTCCGTTACCATCACATCATAAGTATATTACGTTCGAGGTTTTTGATTTTCTTTTCAAAAATGTAATAACACGTCGATTCCATACCTCACACTGGCTCAGCAATGGCTCTGGCCCTCACAAATGCATTCATTGTACATCGTGATGTGAGTACGCCGGAGATGACACTTCAGGACGTATACCTGAGCGACCACGCCGTCTTCACTGACCCCCTCTCCATCCACACGCCGCCAAGGTTCGACATGCTATGTGCAACCTTCCTCAACGGAAAATCTACCAGTCCGTTACGTCCGAGATTAAGCGCATGCGATTTTTGTCTTGGCTGCTTTGTTTCTACTACCTCCGTCTGTCTTGAATTACTTATCGTAGAAATGAAAACAAATGGATGTGTCTAGAATTAAAAATAGGTTTAGATACACCATTTCTCCAACGTGTAAATCTGGACGGAGGGACTACTTAGATTATGAATACAAGATCATAGGGACATTTATTAGCTGTGAGAGGTTTGTCTTCCTCACCAAGCTTTGATCCCAATTTCCAAGTTCTAACCTTGCTAGGGCCTACAGAATTGCATGGAGTACATCTTGGTGAGGTGATGGCTATTCATGCAGTTACAATAGCAGACAGGGGTGGATGAATGTGAATTCCAGACTAGCACTTTGCATGATTTATGGCTCTCCCTGGTTGGCGACAGAAAGCTTTGACCGAATACTGCATCGATAATGTTTTTGTTCAGTGTTCAGCAATCCTTCTGCGCATCTCCTTGATGAACAGACATAAAACATTGGATGCCCATAAATATGCTAGAAAAACATGGATGGTGATAATCAGCTGGTTTACTGAACATATATATATATATATATATATATATATATATATATATATATATATATATATATATATATATGCTTCAACTGCCAGTTGGGTGTGAGTTCGTCGTGGTGACAAGAGTGCAATTAGACCGGCTGATAGGAAGTTGTCCCGACAGATCTTATTCATTCAAAAGAATTCTAACTTCATCAAGTGAATTAGAGGACCAAGCAAAGGTTTCATGGACGTGTGAATTAGTAGATAAGTCTCATTATTCTTGTATATATGCGTCAAAAAAAAAACTGCACAACAGAGAGCAAACCAATATTCTTGGCTTCTCAGTGAAATCCATAGATCAGTTAGGAAAGTCAACTAATTTTCATGTAGCTATATGCGTTTTGTTATGTTCTCCTCATGTTTCCTTAAGACAATAGAAGCAACCTACTTTTCAGTTTGTAAGGAGATAGTTACAGGTACAGTCTCTGTACTCTTTGGCCTGTAACACGACAGTCCTCAAACTCGTAAAATGCTCCACTACGGTCCTCAAATATGTGGATACGCTCCAAAACGGTCCTGACTATGTCTCACGATACGCCTACAGCTCAGTCTGGTGCCATGTCAGCATACAGTAGAAGCACAGGCCCACATGTCAGTACAGTGAGAGAGAAAAAATAGCAAAATAAATTGCAGGACAGAGGTTTGAAGCTGACACCTCTGCTCGCTGATTGTAATGTGCGCACAAGCTAACCACCTATATATAGGGCCAGTTCTTTTAGGCGATTCTCCCAGAATCGCCCCCCTCCCCAGCTTCTTCCAGAATCGTCACTTCATATTTTTTTTACAATCCTAGCTAATTAGACCTTAACTAGATAGGATTGTAAAAGATATATATAGTGGCGATTCTGGGAGAAGCTAGGGAGGGGGGGGGGGGCGATTCTCGGAGAATCGCCCAAAAGAACTGGCCCATAGTGTGCCTCCATCACGTTCCTTTTCCGCTGGTTTTTTTTTGTTTTTTCCCAGGTTCACATTTATTTATCTTTTTTCCATTTTAAAAGTAAATGTAAGGAAGTTTTACAATTACCATGAAAGGTAAATAAAGTGTTTGTGCAATTTGAAAAAATGGTTCAGAATGATTTAGGAAAATGTCTCATGTGTATTACAAACCTCTAGATGTATTTTTCCTAAATTTTTGTCATGCATTCAAAAAATTGACAACGTTTATTTCAAAACATGTTCGTCGTGTATTAAAACATTATTGCGTAAACTCATTCTTGCATTTCAAGAAACATGTTGATTTTCTAAATACAAGTTGAATTTTCTTAATATATTTCTAAAATTTATTAGGATTACACAATAATTTTTAATACATGTTGTCAACTTTTTAAGTAACTGTGTATTTACAAAAAAGAATATATATGGTCCTGAATGAAGATATGTAATTTTTATTATTTTTAAATGTATATAAATTTGAAAAAGTTCATGTTTACCTATTTTATTTAACTAATAATAAAATGAAATGAAGATTTCAGATACACGATAATTATGTATTTCTAATTATTGTAAACTTTTCTTGCATTTCATTTTTAAACAAAAAGATAAAAAAGGAAACATAAACACGAACTTGGAAGAAAACAATAAGAAAACTGATAGCTGGGCATATAATTGGGCAAAAGTATAACCACTTCCTAAAAATACTATAAACATTATTAAGAATACATATTGTTAATTTTAAAAATGATTTTGCATTTGAGAAAATAAACAATAAGGATGCACAACAATTGTGCGTGCTTGTGGTCCTGAATGAAGACACATAAATTTTCTTACATTTTTTAATTCACATAAATTTCAGAAAAAGTTCATGTTTACCTGTACAAGTGTACATGCCGACCCAATTTTATTTTCTACATTAAGCTTTATAGACCACTAGTATACATGTAGCATATGTAGCTCTTGTGGCTCGCTCACGTTGCCAGATGTCCTGGGCTCTCAGGTTCGAATGCAACCGCTCCCAGTTTATGTTTTTGAGTTATACTATTTCTCTCTCGCGTACTGACATGTGGGACCCACATTTCTACTGTATGCTGATGTGGTATCAGAGTCTAGATGTATGGCATAGTGGGAGACATGGCCAGGACCGTATTGGACCATATTTTCGTATTTAAGGATAGTAGTGGAGCATTCCGCGAGTTCGATGACCATCATGTTACGCGTCGGAGAGTACAAGGACTATAGCCGTAATTATCTCGTTTATAAGTTGATCCAGTTCTGAACACAATTCAATTGAACATGTCTGGTCCAACACTTTAGGAACCATTCATGTCCATATGCAGTTTTTTTTAAAGACAGTACATGTGCAGTTTGATTCCATGTGAAGTCAATGACTGAATTTTTAAGAAATTCATCAGGTTTATTGCATTCATGAAAGAAGAAATGTTTAATTATGGGGAATTTCTGCAGGTAATATAAATCCATGTATGTTCGCAATCTCTTGCTTGGAGAACCATTTCTTTTGCCCCCATTGGTTGCATGTACACATCAACCTGAAAATGTAGTCATGTTGTCAGAATATTGGAACAGAAAAAAATGGTTGTACAAAACTTTAAAAAGCTGATGTTACTTGAGAAATTAATGATGCCTTTGTTCGATGCAAAAATTTCGATTGTTAAGAGAAGGCTGGGACATCTATTGTTGTTTGTATCTTAGTGTTACACTGCAAATCATTTGTGGTAGCAAACATGCTAATCATCTATTTGTTGTATGTGATTCATGGTGTGTTGTAATTAATCAGTTTTTATACTCCACAAAACTAACGACATGCTTGATTTGATTATATTTTTTTGCTTTTTTCTTTGTCACGGAGGTCAATGTGAGTTTCGATGTGAAACATCTCGAGTCTGAAGTCTGAAATGTGCAGTCTATTCTTGGACTATGAAAATGTGAGCCGTTGGGCTTCCTCCCAATGGGTCTATGCCTCAACAAGGCTCAAATGGAGTAAACGACTGATTTGAGTTTTGGTTTTGTTGGCATCAAGGGAAGGAGGAACGGCGAAGAAACCAAGTCATGCAGAGAAGTTTCGATCCTAGGCCCCATGCCTCGAGTTATATGCATGTGGTGTGTGACAAATTGGCGCCCATTAGGAGACGATCAGACGCTAAGTGGTCATGACATGTGAGGGACCCGTCCTCCGTCGGTGGAACAAGTCTATGACATTTCAAGTCAAAAGCAAGAGGTAGTATGAGGAACGATATGTATGAACGGATGGTGGCCTTGACTCCAAGCTCGACGAGATTTGTTAACATTTGATTGCGCTTGTGTTGTTCAATGGCATCGGTGTCGTGTGATGCCCGAGCTCATCCCCTTGACTCATATTGAAACACATTGTGATTAGTTGTAAATTGCAACCAATATCGGCGAGAGGAGAATAATGGGCAACACGGGCGAGGCACCATGTTGAAATCAAGGACGTGGATCAGTAGGGGCCCTTGAGCTATGCTTTTCGGGCTAGATGCATATGTTGTTTTTTCCTTCCGTTGCAACGCATAGACATTTTTGCTAGTGATTGTTAAAACGCCATTCTCTCTGTTTGCATTTGCTAGATGTCACGCTGATCTTTTTCTCTAATAGTAGTGTATATGCCATGTCATGTATATCTGTTTTACTGAAAGTATTTCTCATTTTTTCTTCTTCTCGTTTGTGTGTGAGTACAAGAACAATAGTACAAGTAGTCAGAAATTGTTTTGGTTGACAAAACGATGGGCTGGGTATGAGAAGGAGATAAGACTTCCTCTTTGTCTCTTCTGCTGCACAAGATCACATGCACATAGCGGCACAACCGGATAAAATGGTCTCATACAGTCTGACCTACAGTAGCGTATGCATGCATATCATTAATGCCCAGAAGAAAGTTTAAGCACATATGGCCTGATAATCATCTGACATGCAACAGGCCCAATGCATCTGTCCGGAGACAATGCGCACTCAGTTGCAACTTTCTCAATCTTTTATTGTGGTTCACACTACCTTATTTACAACTACCCCGTCCTGATACACTAGTTTCTTTCATAATTTGGGTCATATTTTGACCATAATTTTAGCTACCGAAATATAAGTTATATATAGGAAAAACAATATCATTGGAAATTACATTCAGATATGATCGAACAAAATAAATTTTGGTCTCATGCATAAACATTTAGCTTGTCAAATATATGGTCAAATTTTGACACAAAATACGACGAGGACTCTTATGTGTGGTGCATAGTTTTGCCTGGTCAAGTATAACATTATGCTAAGTTCTCTCTTGGTAACATGATTTTGTGTATTCTATTCGAAACTTTTTGTATGATCGGCAATTAATTAACCATCATTTTGTCATGCCCTCGAGTCAGGGAGCCGCGTTGCAACAGCTCATGTTGCCGGTTCTACTATACAGTATTGTGGTGTTGCAACGATTCATGCCCTTAGTTCAAAGTGTGTGTGGAAGGGCGCATTGTGAGCTTGGATTTGTATGATAGAGTTAGTGTGTGAAGAAAGAAGAGGATAGTGACTTATAATGGTACGAAGAAGTTGACGACGAGGATCCTATAAGTAATATATGTTAAAATGCCATTCTCTCCATTTGTATCTGCTAGACGTCATCCTGATTTTTTTCTCTAATAGTAGTATATATGTGAGGTCATGTATGTCCTTTTTATTGAAATTTTTTGTTGAAAAATCCGACGGCTAGGGTCCCCTCGATCTCCACCGCCAGGACCCGTTCTCCTTCCTCTCGCGGGAAGCGGCGGCACGGGGCGGTCCCCTTGGGCCTGAGCGCGGTGATGGCATGGGGTTCTGTGGCATGGCGGCTCACCGGCATGCCCTTGGTGTGCTGGTGAGGCAGTGGTGTGTTGGGCTTCGTGAAGGACTGAAGGGTGGAGCGCGCCTGGGCTGCAGCGGCCGGATCTGGCCGGCAGGCGGCACGGGCTGGTGGATGTTGTGCCGCGTTCCGCCAGTGGTGGCCAATGGTGGCGGTGGTTCCCTGCTCCTCGTGCGGCTGCTCTTGGTCATGACGGGGCGGGGCAAGCTTGTTGTGATTGTGGTGGTGCGGCAGCCGGGGTCCAGCAGGCGGTGCAGGGGATGGTGTCCATCTCCTTTCTTCTGGATCCAAGCCGACGGCGCACAGGGTTGGGTGGGTGCCGGTGGTGCCGGTCGTAAGCGCGACGGGAGAGGCGAGGATCTATGGTTCTAGCTTGGGCAGGCTAGATCTGGGCTCGAGGTGGATCGGAGTTGTGCTCCACGTAGGTGAGGTGGGGCTCGGCCTGGGATGTGATTGTGGTTCCTTGCGAGCGAGGTGGTCGTTGGTGGTGGTGGGGGACATCACTTCTCTGTCAGGGCAGATCGGCGTCAAGACCATGGGTGTGGCATCATGTGAGCTTGCTCGCCGACGATCGCCAGTAGTCGGGGAAACATTACTTTTCTTATTGAAAAGTATTTCTCATTTATGTGTGAGTACAAGAACAATAGCACAAGTAGTCAGAAATTATTTTGGTTGACAAATCCAATTGGCTGGGTATGGCAAAGGAGATAAGACTTCCTCTTTGTCTTTTCTGCTCCACAAGGTCACATCTCACATGCACACACCGGCACAACCGGATAAAATGGTCTCATACCGTCTGACCTACAGTAGCATATCATTAATGCCTGGAAGAAAGTTTAACCACATATGGCCTGACAATCATCTGACATGCAACAGGCTCAATGCGTCTATCCCGAGACCATGCGCACTCAACTTCAACTTTCATACTTATTTGCTCCCTCCGTTCCAAAATAGATGAAGTTGTTAGTACAAAATTAAGTCATTTATTTTGAAACCAAGGAAATATTATGGTTCACACTAGTAGTAGCTTATTACAAGTACTTTCTTTGTTTCATACTCCCTTCATTTTTATTTACTCTCCATATTAGAGTTGACTGAAGTGAAACTTTGTAAAGTTTGACCAAGTTTATAGGAATGAATATAAATATTTACAATAGCAAATCTATATGATGCAAAAGTATGTTCAATAATGAATCTAACGGCATTGATTTGTAATTGTACATGTTAATATTTTTGTCTATAAACTTTGTGAAAGATTATAAAGCTTAACTTTGACCAAAGCTAATATGCGGAGTAAATAAAAACGGATGGAGTGATATAATGCATATAGATTTTTTGGGAAGTCAAACTAAGCAGACATTTATCGAGTTTTTAGAGAAAACTATTTGTATATACAATTCTAAACATATACAACATGAAGATACAACGGATGATGTATCCAATTATATGAATCTGGTGTTTTGAATGTACATATTTTTGTCTATAAACATGATCAATGTTTGTAATGTTTGACTTTTGAAAAAAATCTATACGCACTAAATTATGGAACGCAGAGAGTACGCCATTCCTTTGTAATTTGGGCCATATTTTGACAATAGTTTTAACTAATAAGATATAACTTATACTTCACCGAAACAATATCATCGAAAGCAACATTCAAATACGAATCCAACAACATAAATTACGATGACAGGCATTAACATTTTGCTAGTCAAATATGATGGCGACTAATATACACACATACAAAGGTAGTACTGGCGAGAGAACCGATCGAGGAGGCAGATCCGATTTTCATGGGCAATATAGGAAAGATTCCACGTTCCTGTCCTCTCCTTGGCTAAATGGCAAAAAAAATTGCGAGTTGTTGAAAGGAACCGAGGGAGTATATGCTAATGCGAGTATGCTCGATTAGCGCAGTGGTGCCATTAAGACACTCGAGGTCGAGGTCAACTCAAAGACTTAAGACCCGCTCTAGAGTATAGACCCTGTACAAATGGATGGAGAGGGAGAGAGACAGTATGGGAGTAGCGTATATACTAGACATATATGCTAATGGCAGTATAGTATGCTCGATTAGCGCAGTTGTGCCATTATGACACCCGACGTCAAAGTCAACTAAAAGACTAGAGACCCAGTCTGGATTAGTATGAGAAGCCCGTTGAGGAAGGAGATCGCGTCACCACGCTTCACTTGTACTACAGTAGTCGAGTACTAAATCCCATGCACATATATACGACTAGCTAGCTAGCTCCCAAGTCCACCATTGTTCACTGGAGCTAAGTGAACAAGCCAGTGTACAAGATGAAGAAGGAGGGGGGTAAGAAGCTTGTGGGCAGGGCAGCAGCAAGGGCTCTCGTGTGGCTTCTGCTTCCTCTCCTTGTCTTGGTCGTGCTCAACTCCGATCACATGCCGCGGATTCCTCAATTACAAGCAACATCTCTTTGTAGGCTCCCTCAATTGCAAGCAACAATTCTTTAGGTTTCATGTGTTCATATGATCTATACGTGTGCACCACCGTCTTTGATTTGTCGTCCCAAAGACTCATTACTCCAACTCTTGGCCCATAGTATGAGTCGACGTGTACTACCTCCTTTCTCCTTTCTGGTTTATTGGTCTCCTTCATATTTTATGCTAGATTTTAACCATAGATTTAACTAAAATATGTTAATGCATGTCGTCAAACATTACAATCGGAATCGTATTTGAACATAGTTTTCTTTTCAGCTAATATTATTTTTACTATGCATAAATTTTACTTTTATTAGTTAAAATCATGGTAAAAATATGAATCTAAATAGTTAACATATCTATTACAGTACGAGTATGTACACTGCCCATGAGTTTCGTCGTTCTCTAACTAATTCATCAAATTGGCGCTAACAGTAATTGGGTTGATCCTTCATTTAATTCAGATTTGATCGGCCATGCACCACCTTCTCCCGCATCAAGCGACCAGATGCCCGGCGCGGCCGTTGATGCACCACCTTCTCCGGCATCACGCAGCGAGACGCCCGGCGACATCGTCAGTGCAAACAAAAGTCAAGGCGACATCGCCCGTCGACAAGGTAATTAGTTACCTTTTCTCGGCAGGACGGTTGTTAAATCTGACTAAGCAAACTAATGCTAATTAACGGACATTGTGTTAGTTTTACAGTACCAATGGAATAATCCAACGGCAACTGAGATCTCTCTAAAGTGGCAAGATAAAAACTAAAAAGAACTTTCTTTCTACTACTCGTAATCAATAACTCTTTTGTGCATCTTACAGATACAGACGTGGCAGCACCAAGAAGCAACTCAATCTGCGACTTCAGCAGTGAACGCATGGACATCTGTGCCATGCAAGGCGACGTCCGTATGCATGGAAAATCTGCCACTGTGTACGTGGTCTCAGCGTCTGATGACAGTTACCGGCCAGAGAATGGAACGGTGAAGATCCACCCGTACCCGCGCAAGTCGGAGGAAGGAACGATGAATGCTATCCGGGAGGTGACCATCCGCTGGAGCGGGCTGGATGCGCCACAGTGCACGGTGACACACGATGTCCCCGCGATGGTCTTCTCCACCGGTGGCTTCCTCAACAACTTTTTTCACGCCATGACCGATGGTCTCATCCCTCTCTTCAACACTGTGCGGGAGTATGATGGCCGCGTCCAGCTTGTGGTCACCGACTACAACCACAAGTGGGTTGACAAGTTTCAAGACATCCTCGCCGCGCTCTCCATGTACCCAGTCATCGACTTTGACGCCGACGACAAGGTGCGTTGCTTCCCATCGGTGCACGTCGGCACCGAGAGCCATAAGGAGATGGGGATCATCCCTGCTCTCTCCCGCAAGGGCTACACAATGACGGACTTCCGAAGCTTTCTCAGGTCGGTCTACTCGCTGAAGCGTGAGTGGGCGACCCCCGTAAACCGGACCACCGGCGACAGGCCTCGTCTCCTCATGGTGTTGCGCCGCAAGTCAAGGGCATTCGCGAATGAGGCGGAGGCCGTCGCAGCTGCCACAGATATTGGTTTTGAGGTGGTGTTGGGGGCCCCAGAGGCCATGAGCGACATGGTCCGGTTCGCTGAGGTTGTGAACTCGTGCGACGTGATGGTAGGTGTGCATGGTGCGGGGCTCACCAACATGGTGTTCCTCCCACGCAACGCGACGTTGGTGCAGGTCGTCCCGTGGGGCGACATGAGCTGGGGGGCCAATGCTGCCTTTGGTGCGCCGTCGGCTGATATGGGGCTCCGGTACGTCCAGTACGAGCCGACCGCCGAGGAGACGACACTCAAGTACATATACCCGAGGGACCACGCCGTCTTCACCGACATTGCCTCCATACACAGGCAGGGGTATGGTATGACGTGGGGAATCTTCCTCAATGGCCAAAATATCACCCTCGACATCGACCGCTACAGAGGGGTGTTGCAGCAAATCTACCATGATAGTGTAATGACCAATCCTTCATTTAATCCTGTTCCCATCGTCGAAGCACCGCCTTCTCCGGCATCAACCGGCGAGACACCCGGCGCCGTCCTTGATGCGAACAGAGGTAAATGATTATTTGTTCTCCGCAGAACACACAGTTTCAGTCAGTTTGTTCGGAAGTCAAGTCTGACTAAATTGAATATATTGTAATCTGTTGCAGATCTCCAAAACGAAAAGGGGCTCCTAGCAATGAACACGGGATTAGATGGTTCTTCAATAAAATCAGGTACGTACCAAGTTTTATACTGCATATCCAAGCATTGGGTATTTGCATCTCTTGATAATTTGGTTGTGGCGCTTTGGTGGCAACGAGAAAACATGTTACTGTTGGCGATACTAGAATTTGGTAGCAAACAAACTAATACAACTAACAGACTAATACAACCAACATATTATAGAAGTTACTCCTAGTTACTCCCTCCGTTCCTTTATGTAACTAGTAAATGCGCACGTGCAACGCACGTGTAATCTTAATCCGGTTTGAAAATATACCTGCTTTTATTTACAAAAGTAGTATCAAAAGAAATTGTTTGTGTAAACACCATCAACGGCAGGTCCATCTCTTCCCACAAATGTATTGAAAATTGTACTAGTCCAACAGATAAGCACCGCCTGATTCCCTTCCTTACGTACATCATGGGGCAGTTCATTGTGGCAGTTTCCTTTCTTGTGAAAGATGCACGTAAGGAAGGGAATCAGGGAGAGAAATGATTGATTAGCAGTAAACGTGTTTATTGTTAAACGTGTTTAGTTGCTCACCATTAGGACAATAAGGACTGTCGGATTAATGCTAATGGATGGCCAAGATCTGTTGGATATGCCCCACTGGGTCTTTTTATATTGGTATAGATAGATGTGTATCATTTTTGGCATCGTGACCAAGGCATGGAATTATAGACATGTTAGGACGAAATTAACCTTGGCAAATTTATTTGTTAGTGGCATGTAAATCAGTTAGTCGAGAAAAGTATGAGATACATGCAATCGTCAGAGAGATACTTTCCTTCTTTTGCTAAAAAAAAGATATAGACAATGAGAAGAGAGATACTTTCCCCTTTTTCTAGAGGGCTAACAAGGATATTATGAGGTAGAAGAAATGCGCAGTACATTCTGAAATTTTATAAAAACAAATATACCTTATATAAAGGAACGGAGGGAGTACTAATTAGAGGCATCTTTAAAGCCACCATGTTAATCCTAAAAAACATGCCATAAATAACCAGACAATTTGAATTCGGCGACTAAGATTATATGTGAGATAGAGTATATTTGTGCGCCGCGCTAGGTTCTGGCAGTACATATGTGTTTGTACCTCGAAAAGCAGAATCCTAGACTATCCTTTTTTATTGAGTTGGACCAATGCATCTGTACGCAAGCAGAATCTCTACCTTCGTCCTCTCTTTCACCGAGATCTGTGTCCCCAACCGCCGCCGCCCTCGACCTCCCTCCTCCCCTTCTTCCCCGCCGCCGCCGAAGGAGGCCGGCGAGCGAAGCTCGCCCGGCGGACGGCGGACGGCGGGCCTTCCTCCTTTCTTCATGAGGGGATCCTCTAGCTGAGATGCATCGGCGTCCCTGGGCGTACAACATGGAGGAGGAGTTGGCGCGCTCGGGCGGCGGCCCGATGGGATCCCGGCGGCGCTGCGGGGGCTGGCGGCGGCGGATCTGGGGTTTCCCGCCCCAGATCGGTTCTCCTTCGGGTGGTCGGGCTCGGGCGTCGTCCGGCGGCCCTAAGCGGTGGTGGGCGCTCGCGTTGGCGTGATGCCGGATCTGAGCACGGTGGTGGCGTCGTCCCCTTCAGGGATGACAGTTGGGTGGTGGGTCCTTGTGGCGGCATCGGTTGCGGCGAATCTTGGGATCCCGCTCCCGGGGACGTCGCAGGACGAGGTGGCCAGTTCACGAGAGATGAAGTTTCTTCGAACAGATCTGAGTGAAAACTTGTTTTTGACTACTGCAAAGGCCGGCGGTGGCGGCGCTGTCTGTGTCGTTCCCTTCTTAAAGGCATCGCCGTGAAGAAGTTCAAGGTCACTCTCTGCTACCTCCGGGGAAAACCCTAGATCAGTTGATCGGATGATGGCGACACTCTGGTGTCGTTTCCCCCTTGAGGGCGTCATTCATGGAGGTACACACGGGCTCGGGGAACAGAGGACGGTTTCTTTGGTGGAGTGGTACTTCATCTTATACATTGATGGCGGCGGATCTTGGCGGCGTGGCGCTATGGAGATTCGGAGTCCGATGCGCGGAGATGAACTCGCGCAGTGAGGTGGCGCTGCCTGGCGTCGTGGTGGCGTCGACGGCAGTTAGACCGGACAAGGTTGATGCAGCAGTACAACACTGAAGATGGATTGGTGGCAGGTGGCTGCGGCGGCCTCATACCCGGCAGGCGTCCTGGTTGAGGAGTGCGCCGGACTGGTAGGTGCCCCATACCCGGCAGTCGTTCTAGTTGGGACCTCAGGTCTTAGATGTTTAGGTTTGGCTGCGATGTCTGTTTGGTATTAGACCTAGACTATCTGCGCCCCTTCATCAATTGGATAAGTGTAGCGACAGTTGTTGCTTAGATGGTGGTTTTAGTCTTGCTGTTGTATGCCTTTGTAAGGTCTTGTGAGAATAATTAATAAAGTGGCCGTATGCATCGTCCAGATGTAGAGGCCGGGGGTCATCCTCCTTTTCTAAAAAAAAGCTACGTGCACTAATTGATATATTTTTTCTTTGAAAAATCACCGTGTACCCAGTCTACCCAGTCAAAATGCATTTCTATGCATGCGTGCTGCATCAATCTTAATCATAAATATACACATAAGATGCATGTAGTAAGCTTTCTTCAAAACATACACAAACAATTCTAGGATATTTTCCAAATTAGTCTAAAAAATCAATATAAGCACCAAATCCAAAATTACATTAAGATGAAGATTGCTAACAAAGTGCAAGCACACCCATAAACCATAGACTCCAGTAGTCCGAGTTTTATATTTCATATAAGTTGGAACACATATTGTTAACAGAAATCGGCCAAACAGTAACTAAGAAGAAGGTGCTCACATGTGGACACGTCGATGGCACAAGCTCCGTGCATGGTCAATAGTCCCAAAAAGAAGCGAGGTTAATAGAACCCGCGAAGGTATGCAATGTTTCCGCCGGGTCAATTTTTACTCCCTCTGTCCGGAAATACTTGTTCTCGAAATAGTTGTATCTAGATTTATGTTAGTTATAGATACATCCATTCTATCTATTTCGAGAACAAGTATTTCCGGACGGAGGGAGTACATCATATCGGCCTCATGATCTTGAAAAAGACATATTTGCAAATAAATGGGAAATAGTGACACGAGATTCCGCTAGATATACTAACTTCTAGTACTAGTAGGATGGAAAGATATATATGTGAGGTGGCATCACTAAGCAGATAAATAAAAATTTGCTGTGCGGAAATAGATACTCCCTCAGTCCGAAAATACTTGTCCTTGAAATGGTTGTATCTAGATTTATTTTAGTTACAGATACATCCATTTTATCCATTTCAAAAATAAGTATTTCCGGACGGAGGGAGTACAATAGTATGACCATTCAATCTTTTTTGGCCCAATGCGTAATACGTAAACTTCAGAGAGATAAAGATAGATAATTATCCACCGTATATCGAATATCCATATGAAATTAATATGATAATAATTCAGATATTTCTTTCGGAGCACAAACAACAAGATCCCGGACTAACACTAAGTAAGAAAGAAGCAAAAATGGTAAAAAAGAGTATATTTCTTTTTAAAACAAACATGTCTGTATTTTATGACAATTTAGTGTTTTTTACCAAAAAAACAACATATGTTGTGAAGTAGACGGACATATTTCACATTATAAAGTTGCCTGTGTTTAGAACTTTTTTTTGTCCAGATCACAACATCTTTCTTTTGTTCATGAAAAGTTTCAAACATGTATAAGACCTGAACATGTTTATTAGGAAAGTTCTACTTAAAAATCTTCTAAACATTAATTCTTTTTACTTTTCACCTCCAAAACAGTATACCTCTAATAGTAACCATATAATTGACAGAATACATGTATGGACCGGTGCACGAATTGATGGCTAGTAGAGTATATAATAAAAGGCTGCCCATAATGGAATAATCCAACGGCAAATGAAAATTTCCCAAGAGTGGCAAAAAATTACTAAGAGACGTTCTTAACTAGACTAATCATTACTTCCTCCATTCACAAATGTAAGATGTTCTACATTTTTTCTGATTCGGATTTATATAGACGCATTTTACTTGTTTGTTCACTCATATAAGCTTGGTTTTTTTGTAAAGACTCATTTCAGTATGTAAGTAGACCATATCAAAATATCCAAAACATCATATATGTTTATGAACAAGGGGAGTAACACTTTATGCATGATACAGATGTGGTAGCACCAAGAAGCAAGTCAATCTGCGACTTCAGCAGTGAACGCATGGACATATGTGCCATGCAAGGCGACGTCCGTATGCATGGCAAATCGGCCACCGTGTACGTGGTCTCATCGTCTGATGACAGCTACTGGCCAGAGAATGGAACAGTGAAGATCCACCCTTACCCGCGCAAGTCGGAGGAAGGAACGATGCACGCCATCAGGGAGGTGACCATCCGCTGGAGCGGGCTGGATGCGCCACAGTGCACGGTGACACACGACGTCCCCGCGGTGGTCTTCTCCACCGGCGGCTTCCTCAACAATTTTTTTCACGCCATGACCGACGGTCTCATCCCTCTCTTCAACACTGTGCGGGAGTACGATGGCCGCGTCCAGCTTGTGGTCACCGACTACAACCACAAGTGGGTTGACAAGTTTCAAGACATCCTCGCCGCGCTCTCCATGTACCCGGTCATCGACTTTGACGCCGACGACAAGGTGCGTTGCTTCCCATCGGTGCACGTCGGCACCGAGAGCCATAAGGAGATGGGGATCATCCCTGCTCTCTCCCGCAAGGGCTACACGATGACGGACTTCCGAAGCTTTCTCCGGTCGGTCTACTCGCTGAAGCATGAGTGGGCTACCCCCGTAAACCGGACCTCCGGCAACAGGCCTCGTCTCCTCATGGTGTTGCGCCGCAAATCAAGGGCATTCGCGAATGAGGTAGAGGCCGTTGCAACTGCCACTGATATCGGTTTTGAGGTGGTGTTAGGGGCTCCAGAGGCCATGAGCGACATGGCCCGGTTCGCAGAGGTTGTGAACTCGTGCGACGTGATGGTGGGTGTGCATGGTGCGGGGCTCACCAACCTGGTGTTCCTCCCGCGCAACGCAACGTTGGTGCAGGTCGTCCCGTGGGGCGACATGAGCTGGGGGGCTAATGCTGCCTTTGGTGCGCCATCGGCTGATATGGGGCTCCGGTACGTCCAGTACGAGCCGACCGCCGATGAGACGACACTCAAGTACATATACCCGAGGGACCACGCCGTCTTCACTGACATTGCCTCCATACACAGGCAGGGGTATGGTATGACGTGGGGAATCTTCCTGAATGGCCAGAATATCACCCTCGACATCGACCGCTACAGAGGGGTGTTGCAGCAAATCTACCACGATAGTGTAATGGCCAATCCTTCATTTAACTAGATGACACGTTGTGCCCTTGACGCAAAGATCTAATGCTGCCGAGAAGGGATGCGATATATGTTGGCATCAAGGACGAGCGTTGTCACCCCTATGTTGCTGATACCCGCAGGATATCACGGTGATCAGTTGTAATCGAAATTTCCGAACATGAGTCTACTTGTGGCAGTGCGGTTTCAATAGTGCACACCTCGCCGAAAACACGGAAATAAAAAATCAAGCATTGTTATTTTAACGGGAAAGGAAGGTCTTTTTTTAGGAAATGAAAAAAAAAACTACAAAATTCAAACAATGAGAAAGCACCTCCCTAAAAAATAGCAGTTACCCAAGAAAA
Source organism: Triticum dicoccoides (assembly GCF_002162155.2). Classification (NCBI taxonomy): domain Eukaryota; kingdom Viridiplantae; phylum Streptophyta; class Magnoliopsida; order Poales; family Poaceae; genus Triticum; species Triticum dicoccoides. Next base: position 723,892,817 of record NC_041391.1, read on the forward strand.
AAGGCATAATAAAAGCAAAAATGAGACCTAGTGCATCGAATAACAATACCAAGGCTATCCTAACCGCAAGGAAAATTCAAAAGAAATAACAAGTCTAGCCCGAAATAGAAAAAAAAAACAAACCAGGGGCTGCCCACACACACACACACACACACACACGAAAAGCTCATCTCAGTCCACAAGATAGAAAAGCCGAAAAAAGGTTATGGCTCGTAAACCCGAAATCACTAATTAAGAAGTACTTCTTCCAAAGATCACACCCGCCTCCCCAGCTTGCGACAAGCGGTGCATTGCATGTGCGCCACTTGTTGCAACTTGGGAGTTTTTCCTTTTTTTCGTAGATCCGTCTATTCAAAGCGTTTTATCTTTTAAACCGTGTGTCCAAATCTCAAACCATTTTCACCATTGAATTCCTCAAGTTGAGATCTTCAAAACTAGATCGCATGTTGATAGCTTTTGACAAACTTTTTTCCCGAATAATCCGAACCGATAGCACCTTTTTTCCTTTTTGAAAGAGGCACGATTGTGTCTCTCACGGAAGCAAATCTGTGCCTCCATGAGAAGTAAACCCGTGCCTCTCGCAGAAGGGATTTTGTTTTGTTTTTGAGAGCCATGTTGGTGCCTCTCACGAACACAAAACCGTGCCTCTCACGGAAGGAAAAAAGACACGTTTTTTCTTTCGTTCTTGAGTGACACGACCGTGCCTCTTGCGGAAACAAAACCGTGCCTCTCACAGAAGGCAAAAAAATAAACTCGTTTTTTCTGTTTCGAAGAGGTACAACCATGCCTCTCACGAAAGCATATCCGTGCCTCTTACGGATGCAAAAAAATGAGTTTTTTCGCGAAAAAATCAATTTTTCTCTCCAAAAGCTAAGAAATACTGGTGGAAAACCAAAAAGCCGAAAAAAACATCGAAAAAGCAGAAAACACGTGCGAAAAACTAAAGAAAATCCAAAGGGAGCGCTTAGAGCAATTCAATGCTGCCAGCATGCATTTGAAGTCAGGTTTCGACTTAGCGGACGATATTCATGCAAACCGGCTGATATTTATCAAAGTTCGGAAAGAAAATAGCACATCCATACATAGGATGCAAGTACAACAATGTCCCAAATTCGACGTCCAACAAGTTTTTCAACAGATCATGTGGTCCCGCACATGTTGTACCTTCAGCTTCATCCAACAGTGTGTGTACGTAAATGGCCGTCCCTCTGTCCTGTGGTACATCACGGCAGCACGTACGTTGTATAAAACATGAATAGCAATATTGAGGGAATGAATGAGTCAATCAGCAAGTTCAGGAAGAAGAGTCAAAACTTACAATCTTCTCATCTGCCGCGTGCAATGGCCACTTTACCTCAAGCTGAGAAACTACATGACTAAACTTGGTGATGATGGTTTGGATGGCTTACCATCTATACGATAACGACCTCACATTGTGATCATGGATGATGTGTATGTCATAGGGCGCAATGTGCTTTCGTTCGTGAAACAATTCATGCACTTGCTGCCAGAAGGTCCACCCTATGCTCTTGCCTACGAAATCGGCGGATATGGCAAACCATGCATCGCACAACACCTCATCCACCATGGTCGAGAACCCCGACATCCTTCTTACTCTAAAAAGCGACATGGCGTCTGAAAAGTACGATCAATGGCATTTGACCGAACACCTGCCGAGCGTGGTAGCCACCATGGAGGTCGTCGGCAGGGTGGCGGAGTGTACCTGGTACAAACGGCTCCAAGGTGGAGAACGCTGTCGAAGAAGGCGGGTGGGCGCGTCGGTGCTGGTTGCGAACGTCCGGCAATGACTGTGTGGCGGTTGGAGAGGTACAGTGGTAGCGGTAGAGGTGGAGGTTGCGGATGCAAAGCAAGTGGGGCAAGTGGCAGAGTTGAAGAAAACGGGGCCAGGAGGACAGATTTAGAGGGCCTGGGGTATCGGAGTCCAACGTGGTTGCTGTCCAAACTCCCGCACCCCCCCCCC
>NC_041391.1:723895198-723908821 GCF_002162155.2 Triticum dicoccoides
CCCACACACACACCACTTTGTCTCCACTTTGCGGGAGAAAGTACGTCTGGACCACCGAGCGGACCAATATATGCCCGCGTTGGATGGCTTTCACGGTCCGGACCGTGCCATCCAGACATATGCGAGCGGTTTGAGGGTCGACGTTAAAGATGTCCTAATAAAACTTTAAGTTGTTTTCATCAATATCCACCCAATTAACGGGTTTGGTTTATCACAAGCAACACGTTACTTCATGATGTTTTAACTAGCAATTGAAGTTGGTATTATTGGTTATAATATTAAGAGGTAAATACACCGGGAATCTTACAACTTGCACGCAACGGTCAGTATGAGCATCGGTACTAGCGCAGGATGCTCATATGGTGCACCATCTTCTGTTCTGGATAGCTCCACGTGGCTGGTTTTGTTCCCACGTGATCTCCTCTTCATATGGTAGGTTATTATGACGTTAATTGCCACAATTTTCACCTACACCAAGGTGTTTTCTAATCAATGCTCAAAATCTCTTGCTTCTTTGGGATCCTGGCAAATACACGCAAGAAAAGGTGCGCCGACGCGATTAAATTCTGACAGTCCAATGACTATGATGCAAAACAATGGATAAAAGTGATCCGAAAATGCACTCATCACAGAACCAATTCCCAGTGAGATACTCCCTCTGTAAACTAATATAAGAGCGTTTAGATTACTAAAGTAGTGATCTAAACACTCTTATATTAGTTTACGGAGGGAGTACTTGTGAATTCTGATTCACCTCCGGTGCCTCTCAAATGCGACGTGGAAATATGGTCAGGAGGAGAAACGTCCAAGGTAGTTGGAAATGCAAGTTGCTAATTGTTGGCAGACGACTTTCAATAAACTAAGTACAAAAAAATATGGTTCTCTACATGCTATAATTTTTCTAGCTACTAAGGGGGTGCTGAAAAGGCTGGATTACATTAGGTTGAGATTCTTTTCTAGTAAGGTGAAAGCGAAAATAAAAAGAAATATAAATATCTCAGATGGAATATGGTTTGCCACCCAAAGGATCAATAATGATTAGGCGGACGATTTTTAGGTAAAAGATGATGCCTTACTCGGTAAAAAGATGTACTCCTTCCGTCCCAAAATAAATGTCTCAACATTAGTACAAATTTATACTAAGGTTAGTATAAAGTTAAGACACTTATTTTGAGATGGAGGGAGTATAAGCTTCTAACTGAGAAAGGGATCTAACGAACTCTGCTCCGCAACAAGTATCTAGGCTTAAAAGAAGTATCTCAGGCTTACTGAAAACATGGGTCTTCATACTTTAGGGCTGGTCTAGTGGAGGCAAACAGACACATTTTCTGCTCTGAATCCCTCGCAGTCAAGGAAGGCTTTGAGATTCGTCTCTGGGAGGATAAATGACTGTGAAAGACCATCCTCCGGGAACAATACCTGCCCTTATACCTAATTTCCACTCCACTCCAACTCAAAGGAAAACATATATCCCCCCGCGAAAAGAAAGGAAAACACATACGGAGAGCCAACCATGAAAATCAATAGGTACAAGGGCATCAAGCATACTTCACTGGCAAGCACAGATCCCTTTAGCATGATAATGGAAGTGTGCCAAAACCGCGGCGTATCTGCTTTCGAGGTCCCAGTCCGTCGTAACTGTCTGGCATGTGGATGGGCATGACCCGACCCTCTACGCACTCCACCTCCACAAGCGGCTGGAGCACCGGCTCATACTGCTCTTCCCCACAATTTCTTGTCAATTTGTTTCATGTTCGGACACAAATGTCCTGTTGGGATTGAGATATGTGTGCTTGCTCCCCAATTGTAGCTTGGGAAGCAAGCTAATTTTAACTAAAGTAAATGTTAGGAAGAGTTTACATCCATGTACAATTCAAGAGTATTGTTGAGATATAGCACATGATGTTTTCAGTGCTTGCTATTTCTTCAACTCTCAGCTGCATGTCTGTCTATGTCACCATGTGTCAGTATGACACTAATGAAAGTGCTCTGAAGGATGCATTCTCTCAACATGGACATGTTACTGAAGGTACTAATTTATATGTTTCGACCCTGCTTGGTCTTGGATCCATGGTTTGTGTTGATTAGAGATTGTTCTCTAACTGATGAATCTTTCATACAGTTAAAGTAATACACAATCATGTGCTTAGGAAACTCAACAGATGTGGTTTCTTCATGTTCTGTTAAGAAAATGAAGCAGCAGTGGCATTCGAGAGAGTGAACAATGAGGTCCTTTTCCAAATTTTTTTTGAATAATGAGGTAAAATATGCTTCATGGCTTCCATAGTATATATATCCCAGATCATGTATATCTTTTTGTTATTGAAAGTATTTCGCATTTATATATGAGAACAATAGTAGTACAAGTAGTTAGAAATTATTTTGGTTGGCAAATCCGATGGGCTGGGTATGACTTCCTCTTTGTCTTTTCTGCTGCACAAGGTCACATGCACACAGCGGCATAACCGGATAAACTGGTCTCATACAGTAGTGGTAGTAGCATATGGCATGCATATCATTAATGCTCGGAAGAACGTTTAACTACATATGGCCTGACATGCAACAGGCCCAATGCATCTGTCCGGAGACAATGCGCACTCAGTTGCAACTTTCTCAATCTTTTATTGTGGTTCACACGACTACCCGGTCTGATATGCTAGTTCCTTTCGTAATTTATAGGCCATATTTTGACCATAGTTTAACAAACAAAATATAAGTATACGTAGTAAGAACAATATCATTGAAAACTACATTCAAATACGAATCCAACAATATAAATTTTGATGACACATATTAACATTTTCTAGTCAATTATGTGATCAAACTTTGACTCAAAATACGATGCGGACTAATATATATAGACGGAGTTAGTACTGAAGAAAACGGAGGAGGCAACCGAGGACACGAGAGATTAATGCGTAACAGGAGATCCAATTTTACAGGAACAATATAGAAAAGATTTCACATTCCTGGCCTCTCCTTTGGGAGAAGAGATAAAGAACTTACGCCTTGTTCAAATCCAGCCCGAGATTAGCCAAGGATAAGGTATATTTCTATGGTTTGCTATCATCTAAGAGCGCGTGAGCAAAATCCATTCATAAGCAAATTAGTGTTTCTGCTTTGATTGCAAGAACAAGTTGGTTCATGACTTCAGAATTCTGAAGGAGACGTACAATGCTAGATTCCACATATGGGTTTAATGACATACTTAAAGTGACATCACATGTTCTAAACTATGCTCAGACAATAGCCTTGAAATATTTTCATGTAATTATTGGTAACTCCTTTCTGAACCTTGCATCAACTAAAATGTGATAGTCCATTCATCAGTGTATTCAGTTCTGTGGAATTTCGTGTTATTTATTAGATGATACGTATATTACCGAAAAACAAAACCGGTGGAGCCCATAAGGGTTCACTCAGACAGAAATGTTTAGAGATATTGGCAAGATTGTATTTGTCCTTAATCCAGAAAAGGATTTGTCAATGTGGAGGTTGATCTTTGTTTCCGTTGTCCTATCTTCGTATCTACATTTCTGTTTTGTCATTAAGTTACTTTCAAAAATGTACTTTTCACTGGTAGAAAAAGAGGCTTCCGTCCAGCCCCATTAGTCGCGAAAGTGTAGGAACCGCGACTAATGAAGTCTTTAGTCGCGGTTCGGCAGACGAACCGCGACCAAAGGCCTGGGCCCAGGGCGCTCGGTGGCCAGCTGGTGCACGTGAGGGGCTTTAGTCGCGGTTGGCCAGGCCAACCGCGACTAAAGCTCCTCCCCTATATATACCAGTTCAGCACACTCACTTAGCCATTTGGTGCCACTTCTCTTCACAAGCTTCACAAGGGGGTGTAGGTTTGCTTTTGGTTCCTCTTATGCACACAAGGTGTTTGATGAAATACCCTAAGAGGGTGAAACAAACATGATATGAAGTGTTGGAGCCACACTTGAGGTTCCTCATTTATTTTTTCCTCCTCGATCGCGGTTAGCAACTTGAACCTTTCATGCATGTGTGTCATTGATAAAATATGCATGTGTGCAGTTCATTGTTTAATTTATATTGTTTGTAGCTAGTTAGTTTAACAAATGCATGATGGTTAATTATATATTTTATATTATAATAATGCAGATGAATCGGCAATGGATGTACGGTAACCGACTCTCCGGCGAGTTCACTACGGGTTTGAAAGATTTCCTCGTAGTGGCTAATGCGAACAAGCAGGGGGGTTTTGTTATCTGTCCATGTGTTATCTGTAAGAATCAGAAGGGTTACTCTTCCTCAAGAGATGTTCACATGCATCTGCTTCGGCACGGTTTCATGCCAAGCTATAATTGTTGGACCAAGCATGGAGAAAGAGGGGTTATAATGGAAGAAGATGAAGAAGGGGATGATTTCATCGATGAAAGCTATCTTGCTTATTTCGGTGATACTTTCATGGAGGATGCTGAAGGTGAAGGGGAAGGTGAAGAAGAGGCACGTGATGATCCCGTTGATGATCTTGGTCGGACCATTGCTGATGCACGGAGACGCTACGAAACTGAAAAGGAGAGGGAGAATTTGGATCGCATGTTAGAGGATCACAGAAAGGCGCTGTACCCCGGATGCGATGATGGTCTGAAAAAGCTGGGCTGCACACTGGATTTGCTGAAATGGAAGGCAGAGGCAGGTGTAGCTGACTCGGCATTTGAAAACTTGCTGAAAATGTTGAAGAATATGTTTCCAAAGGATAACGAGTTGCCCGCCAGTACGTACGAAGCAAAGAAGGTTGTCTGCCCTCTAGGTTTAGAGGTTCTGAAGATACATGCATGCATCAACGACTGCATCCTCTACCGCGGTGAATACGAGAATTTGAATGAATGCCCGGTATGCACTGCATTGCGTTATAAGATCAGAGGCGATGACCCTGGTGACGATGTTGAGGGCCAGAAACCCAGGAAGAGGGTTCCCGCCAAGGTGATGTGGTATGCTCCTATAATACCACGGTTGAAACGTCTGTTTAGGAACAAAGAGCATGCCAAGTTGTTGCGATGGCACATAGAGGACCGTAAGTCGGACGGGGAGTTGAGACACACCGCAGATGGAACGCAATGGAGAAAGATCGACAGATGGTTCAAAGATTTTGCAGCTGACGCAAGGAACATAAGATTTGCTCTAAGTACGGATGGCATGAATCCTTTTGGCGAGCAGAGCTCCAGCCATAGCACCTGGCCCGTGACTCTATGCATCTACAACCTTCCTCCTTGGTTGTGCATGAAGCGGAAGTTCATTATGATGCCAGTGCTCATCCAAGGTCCGAAGCAACCCGGCAACGACATCGATGTGTACCTAAGGCCATTAGTTGATGAACTTTTACAGCTGTGGGGTGGTGTCCGTGTGTGGGATGAGCACAAACAAGAGGAATTTGACCTACGAGCGTTGCTTTTCGTAACCATCAACGATTGGCCTGCTCTTAGTAACCTTTCGGGACTGTCAAATAAGGGATACAATGCATGCACGCACTGCTTACATGAGACTGAAAGTGTACATTTGCCAAATTGTAAGAAGAACGTGTACCTTGGGCATCGTTGATTTCTTCCGAAAATTCATCCAGTAAGAAAGAAAGGCAAGCATTACAACGGCAAGGCAGATCACCGGCCGAAGCCTGCGGAACGCACTGGTGCTGAGGTATTTGATATGGTCAAGGATTTGAAAGTCATCTTTGGAAAGGGTCCTGGCGGACAATCAGTTCCGAAGGGAGCTGACGGGCACGCAGCCATGTGGAAGAAGAAATCTATATTCTGGGAGCTAGAATATTGGAAAGTCCTAGAAGTCCGCTCTGCAATCGACGTGATGCACGTTACGAAGAATATTTGCGTGAACCTCCTAAGCTTCTTGGGCGTGTATGGGAAGACAAATGATACAAAGGAAGCACGGCAGGACCAGCAACGTTTGAAAGACCCTAATGACCGGCATCCGGAATGGTTTCAAGGTCGTGCCAGCTACGCTCTGACCAAAGAAGAGAAGGTCATCTTTTTTGAATGCCTGAGCAGTATGAAGGTCCCGTCTGGATTCTCGTCCAATATAAAGGGAATAATAAACATGGCGGAGAAAAAGTTCCAAAATCTGAAGTCTCACGACTGCCACGTGATTATGACGCAATTGCTTCCGATTGCTTTGAGGGGGCTCCTGCCGGAAAATGTTCGAGTAGCCATTGTGAAGCTATGTGCATTCCTCAATGCAATCTCTCAAAAGGTAATCAATCCAGAAGATCTACCACGGTTACAGAACGATGTGATCCAATGTCTTGTCAGTTTCGAGTTGGTGTTCCCGCCATCCTTCTTCAATATTATGACGCACCTCTTGGTTCACCTAGTCGAAGAGATTTTCATTCTCGGTCCTGTATTTCTACACAATATGTTCCCCTTCGAGAGGTTCATGGGAGTATTAAAGAAATATGTTCATAACCGTGCTAGGCCAGAAGGAAGCATCGCCAAGGGCTATGGAAATGAGGAGGTAATTGAGTTTTGTGTTGACTTTGTTCCTGACCTTAAGCCGATTGGTCTTCCTCGATCGCGGCACGAGGGGAGACTAAGTGGAAAAGGCACGATCGGAAGGAAATCAACGATATGTATGGACGGCCATTCTCTGACTGAAGCACACCACACTGTACTGACCAATTCCAGCTTGGTGGCTCCGTACTTTGAGAAACACAAGAATATTTTACGCTCGGACAACCCGGGGAAGCCTGAATCCTGGATTAGGAAGGCCCACATGGAGACTTTCGGCAGTTGGTTGAGAAAACATTTAATGAATGACAATGATGTTGTAGATCAGCTGTACATATTGGCCAAGACACCATCTTCGACTATAACGACTTTCCAAGGGTACGAGATAAATGGGAATACATTTTACACGATCGTCCAAGATAAAAAGAGCACCAACCAAAACAGTGGTGTCCGCTTTGATGCAGCAACCGAGAATGGGCAAAAGGTCACATATTATGGTTACATAGAGGAGATATGGGAACTTGACTATGGACCCTCCTTTAAGGTCCCTTTGTTCCGGTGCAAATGGTTCAAGCTAACAGGAGGTGGGGTAAAGGTGGACGAGCAATACGGAATGACAATGGTGGATTTCAACAATCTTGGTTACCTTGACGAACCATTCGTCCTTGCCAAAGATGTCGCTCAGGTTTTTTATTTGAAGGACATGAGTAGCAAACCGAGGAAACGGAAAGATAAGAAAACGATCAGTACATCATGCGATGATCCAAAGCGCCACATTGTTCTTTCAGGGAAAAGAAACATCGTGGGAGTGGAGGACAAGACAGACATGTCAGAAGATTATAATATGTTTGGTGAAATTCCGCCCTTCAAAGTGAACATTGACCCAAGCATTAAGTTAAATGATGAGGATGCTCCATGGATACGGCACAATCGTAAGCAAGCAGGGACACAAGGGAAGAATTGATATGTAATAATTTATTGTACCAAACTTTGTATTTGGTCGATGAACTGAATGATGTATCAAACCTTTTGTCAAACCTTCAAGGGGTTTTAAAATGAATTAGTTTTATTTTTCTGATTTTTTTGATATATAATTGTATTTTTAAGATTTTAAAATGAATTAGTTTTATGTTTTTGATTTTAAAAGGAAAAAGGAAGAAGAAGAAAGAAGGAAAAAGGAAGAAAAAAACAGAAGAAAAAAACAGAAGAAAAAAGGAAAAACAGAAGAAAAAAACAAACAGAAGAAAAACATAAGAAAAAAACAGAAGAAAAAAACAGAAGAAAAAAGGAAAAAGGAAAAAAGGAAATATGCCACCTACTGGGCCACCACGGCCTGAATACGACTAGAAACCCATTAAAGGGCCAGGATTCAGGCCCGCAGAAGGCCGAGTAGGCCCACAGGCACATAGTGACAGAATAGGCCCGTAAGCCTGCATTTGAGAGGAGCTCGAAGTGGTGAGCGCAGCCGCGCTTATAAACCACTGTCGAAGCCTCTCGGCTAGCGAGGTGGGACTAAACATCCCACCGCACCGCGCCAGTTCTAGCACAGACCTTTAGTCCCGGTTGGGGAGGCGGACCGCGACTAAAGGGTACCCTTTAGTCACGGTTGTTGTCCCCAACTGCGACTAAAGGGTCTTTCTGCGCGGGAACGGAAGCGGCGCCAAAATCCTTTAGTCCCGGTTGGGGAGGCGGACCGCAACTAAAGGGTACCTTTAGTCGCGGTCCGCCTCTCCAACCGCGACTAAAGGTGCGTCTATAAATACTGCACTTAGCAGTTTTGCCACTTCCCATTCTCCTCTCTCTCGACGCCGAAGCGCTGCCCCGACGCCGACGCCGAAGCCCTGCCCCGACGCCGACGCCGACGCCGAAGCCCTGCGCGTCGCCGCCCCCGTCCCCAGTGAGCGCCGCCTCCGCCCGTGCCCTGCCCTTGCCCGCCGCCCGTGCCTTGCGCCCTTGCCCGCCGCCCGCCGCCCGCCGCCCGCCGCCCGCTGGCCCTGCCTGCCGTCCTCCGCGCGCCGGCAGAAGAAGAAGAAGGAAGAAGAAAAAGGAAGAAGAAGAAGAAAGAAAAAGGAAAAAGGAAGAAGAAGAAAGAAGGAAGAAGAAAACAAAAGAAAAACAGAAGAAAAACAAGAAAAAGGAAGAAAAAAGGAAAAAGGAAGAAAAAAAGAAAAAGGAAGAAAACAACAGAAGAAAAAAAGAAAGAAGAAAAAAAAGGAAGAAGAAAAAAAGAAAGAAGAAAGAAAGAAGAAAGAATATGTTTTGGAATTCATTAATATTTTTTTGTTTTGATGAATTTTTTTGTGTCTAATAAAATCAATTTTTTGAAATACACGAATAATTTTTAAATTCACGAATATGTCATGAATCAGTGAAAAAAATTAAATACGTGAACTATTCTGAAATCCCTAAACATTTTTTGAATACACAATATGTTTTTATTCCTGTTTTTTCCACAAAATCATCAACATTTTTTGAAAACCTTTTTTTTTGCAAAATCACAATGTTTTTGTATCCATGAACATTTTATGATTCATTTTTTTGAATTCACATACATTTTATGATTTCTCAAATATCTTTTTTCATTGCTATATTTTGATATACTGAATTGTTTTAAAGATGAAAAGGATAAAAACAGGAAAAGAAAAAATGAAATGAAATGAAAAAGAAAAGAAAAAAGAGTGTGGCCAGCACCCCCCGCCCTGCACATGGGCCATCCCGACCCCACATATATTCGTCTCCATCCGCATCCCTGGCCAAACCCTAGCCACTCTACTCCAAGCTCTGTTCGGACAATTTGTTTATACGGAGAGGGGCGGCGAGGGGGGCGGCGATGCGCGCGGTGTTTTTTTAGGGATCGAGAGGGGACGGCGAGGGTTATAAATGTGTTGTCCTCGCCTCCCCTCTCCGTGACACCGTCGTCTGCCGCCCCGTCTCGCGCTCTACCGCGACACCCTCTCCCACCCCTTCCTCGCCCCCTCCTTTCGCCACCGCCCTTTCGCCACCGCCACCGCCACCGCCCCCCTTCTTCACTTAATTAATTTGTTTTTACTACATGTTTTCAGGACTGACATAATGGCGGACGATAGAGCTGACCCGATTATGGACAACTATGATCCGGACGGTGAAGCACATATGTTCGGCATCATAAACGGCGATATTCTATATGTGCCGACCGGAGAAGAAGAAGATGATATCTCTTCTTATCTGAACCTTGACGGTGAAGATGAAGGGCGCCGTCAGCAAAATGATGCCGAACAAACGTCGATAAACGACGATCTTCAAATGGAAGTAGCAACCACCTCCGGCGCCGAGGTATATATATACATTGAGCCTCTGGTGATACAAACTAACTGATTTGAATAAATATCAGGACTGACATAAAAGACTCTTTCTTATTTTAGCCCTCGGCCGGATCGTCGAAACAATCGAGTACGTCGTCAAAGCGTGGCGCAACCAAGACGATGAAACAAGGAGAAACATGCACCATCGAGGTTGTCGACAGTGCAACCGGCAGGCCGCTGGAGCCCCGCAAGAACGCAACCAAGTTTGTCAGCCAATGCGGAGCCATTGTTAGAGACAACGTCTCGATCACCGTCCAGGAGTGGAATGAGCCAAAGAAGGCACGAATTGATGGTTTCACTTTTGTCGATAAGAGAACAAAAAAAGATTGCTTCAAGAAGCTTATGGAACATTTCGTTCTACCTCCGGAATACAACAAATTCGATGAGGAGGGTAACAAGATTGAGGAAAACAAGGAGAGGAGGAGGCTAGTCAAACAGTTCGCTCTTCATAAGATGGCCGACGCATTCCGGAAATTCAAGCAAAATCTAGCCCATGACTTTGTCAAGCAGAACAAGACTCCGTATTTCAAAGGACAATATGAGAAACTGAAAGATGATTGGCCAGAATTTGTGAAGCAAAAGAAATCGGAGCAGTTCATTCAAATATCGAAAAAAATAAGGAAAATGCGGCTAAGAAGGAGTACAATCATGTTATGGGGCCAGGAGGGTATCGCCTTTGGGAGCCTAGGTGGGAAAAGATGGAGAACGAGCTGAGGGCGCGAGGAATCCGTCCAGGTACGGAGGGATGGGACCCAAGGGCCAAAAGCTGGTGGTACGGGCATGGGGGAACGCTGAACCCGGAGACAGGGGAGTGTGTTTACCGGGGCAAATTAATTAAACCCACCCAAGCCCTTATTAACGCAATGAGGGATGCTCAACAGGGGAAGATCAAGTTCAACAGAGAGAACGATGCGCTGACAAAAGCCCTCGGGAATCCTGAACACGGAGGACGTGTACGAGGCATGGGGCACATTCCGTGGAAAATAGGGTTCCCCCAGAACGATGACCCGTACGGTTACAGAAGCCGTAAGAGAAAGATGGATCGGGAAGCAGATGTTGTGGCGCGGTTGGCATCGGAAATGGATGTGATGAAGAAAACCATGAGTGTACTAGTAGCCGAAAGAGATGCAGCTCGGGTGCAGCATGAAGATCATCCAGCGGATCTCGGAAGCCAGCAGCGGAGAAGCAGCGTGGCTTCCACGGAGGCCCCACCGGCTGGTGCAGATGCACCGACGATCGAAATTACTGCACCGGAGCCTCTGGTGGTCCAAATTACTGCACCGGAGCCTCTGGTGGTCGAAATTACTTCACCGGAGCATCCTCGCTACCCCGTGGACGATATAAAGGAGATGAAAGAATGTCATCTGTATTATCCTATCGGGAACATGTCCATGAAGGTAGCCATCGGCAGTGCTTTACCATGTTTACCTGGAGCACTCCACCACAACAACCCCATTCAAGATGGCAATGCTCGTGTCACGGTGGAGGACATAGTCCAAGGGTTTGAGGACCTGGAGATTGACATTGCTACACCTGAAGGGGAGAAAAGACTTGGAGATGTCAAGCGCCATTTCATTCTATGGCAAAAGAAGTTTATCAAGTTTCCAGGCGAGGCGCCAAGGACAACAAGTCCACCCCCCTACGGTGGTGGTGGTGGCGGTGGCGGTGGTGGTGGTGGTGGTGGTGGTGGTGGTGGTGGTGGTGGTGGCGGTTCACCTACACCTCCGTCACGTCAGCCGACGCCGCCCCCCAGTCCACAACGTCCGGCGGGTGATCAGCCGCCGCCCCCCAGTCCTCGTCCGGCGGGTGATCAGACGCCGCCCCCCAATCCACCTCCGGCAAAGAAGCAGAAGCAGTCCTGGATTATTAACCCGGACCCTTATGTACCTAAGACCACAAAGGTACCGGAGCCATCACTGAAGCCTCTCCCCACAAGGCCTTGGGAACGTAGTGCCGAGGAAGTCGACGCGGCCGCGGCTGCTGATTTGGAGAAATGGAAGGCGGACTGCAAGAAGAAAAGAGAGCCCGAGCCCAAGCCAGTATTTTCTGATGAGCAAAAGAAGTGGGCTAAGTCATTTTTGAGCACACCGTCCCAAGCCGCGAAGAATCTGCCTAACGACTATGCACGTGAACTTCGCAGGCAGGCACTCATGTTCAAGGAGAACAAAGAGCGGGAGAAGGCCGAAAGTAAAAAAAAGCGGGAAACAAGTTGCCCAGCTCGGGGAACAAAGTAAACAATCGATTGCCCCGCTTATAGTGGAAGCCTTCTGTCCGGATGACCCCGAGATCATACAAGCTGCGGCAGCACAGGGATTGACTGTAACGAGTGCCAGAGAACAAGCGGCCAACTTAGGTATTACTCTTCGTGAACTGTTAGGCCTTGATGAGGCGCCAGTGAAGGAGGTAGTAATTACATATGTCAAGAATGGGCCTCTCGTCGAGCCTGCGGAGGAAAAGGATCTACCTCCACAAATGAAAGGTCTGCTGAAATGGTACAAGGGTTACATAAAAAATAAAAACGCCAAAGAATATATTTATGCGGAAGTTAGACATGAGCATCACTTCAAACATTACTATGTACAAATTGAACTGAGTGAATTGTTCCAGCTTTTCAATCTGCGCGAGCTCGATAAATCTATCATCAGTTGCTACGTTCTGTAAGTGATTTATTAATTTCTACCCCATCTCGTTCATATTGCCTGCACTATATATATGTCCTAACTATATTGTTGTGTCCGCTATTATACATGCAGAATGAAGATTAAGGAATGCAGAGTAAGGAACATCCATGATGTTGGGTTCATTGACCCACACATCGTTAATGGACATGTGTTGGAGCGTTACCCCGCCGACGTGGAGCCAGACCTGTGGCAGTTTCTTACAAAGCAGGAACTCAAAAGTGATATTCTATTTCCTTACCATTTTGAGTGAGTGTTTCTGTCTTGAGCACATTCTCTTTTGTTTACTCCATGCATGGTATGTGGCCGGCTAATCGATGAGTTATGCATGACGTACTGTGCATGTATCGTGTCCGCAGGTTCCACTGGATTCTGCTAGTAATTAAAGTTAACACCTCAGAATGTCTCGTCCACGACTCTGTGAATATGGATCCAAAGCTTTGGGGCGGCATGAGAAGAATGCTGCAGAAGTAATTATTTTCATTCATTTGCGCTCTATATCGATCGGCCTATTTCGTTCATTTCCTAATATCAAGCAACTAATTAATAACTCTCTTGTTCATTTAATTTTCTTTGCCTCGTAGGGTTTGGAGACGGTTCGTAGATACAAAGGTCGGTGAATTCAAAAAAGAGCTAGAATTCAAAATGTTAAAGGCTAAGAATGCTGGGGATATTCAGCCACCGGAGACCAATCTATGTGGATACTATGTCTGTGAGATGATCCGGAGATACACCTCTGAGCGGGTTCCGAGTGATACCAATGCTAAGAGGAATAACCTCCGGTGGATGCTTAGTCCAGAAGCTCGCTTCCGACCACTTCAAGAGGAACTAGCTGGATGGTTCAGCAGGGAAGTCCTCCATCCTAAAGGAGAACACTATTACGAGGACGTAGAACTTTATATGCATTAAATCATGTATGGAAACTTGTTCAAAATTGTATATGGTCATCCGATGATATTGAATATATATTGTATATTGCTCTTGAATTCTTTTTGGTTCTAATTTCAAATTTATTTGAAATTGTACATTCATATGCATGTATGTAGTACCGTAGAATATATGAAACTCCTTCAAATTTAAAATAAAGCACAAAAGAAATAAAACAATACAAATTAAACAGAAAAC
>NC_041391.1:723909167-723934321 GCF_002162155.2 Triticum dicoccoides
GGGGGGGGGGCTAAAACCCTAAACCTGCGGCGGCCTTTAGTCGCGGTTGGCCAGAAGAACCGCGACTAAAGGTCCTCCGCCCCGACGGCCACCTGGCGCCCACGTGGACGGGCCTTTAGTCGCGGTTCTTAAGCAACCGCGACTAAAGGGGGGGGCCTTTAGTCGCGCACGGTCTGTCGCGGTTGCGCAACCGCGACTAATGGCAGTTGCGAACCGCGACCAAAGGCCCTTTTTCCACCAGTGTTTGCCTCGAAGTTCTTGTTACATGTAAAAGTTGAACTGAGGAGGAAGGAAATCAAGAGATAGCTAATCTATTGGGAAGAGGGAGGGAGATGCAATCTATTAATCATGTAAGGTGTATACAAGTCACTTGAGTGGGAGAAGCTAAGAAGCCATGTAAATTAAAAGATTGATGAAGTAAAGAAAAACTGTTCACGTTTATTATAATTATATTAAGCTATGTGTGGTTCATAGTTTTTGATGGTCAAGTACTCCCTCCGTCCGGAAATATTTGTCATCAAAATGAATAAAAGGGGATGTATCTAGATGTATTTTAGTTCTAAATACATCCCTTTTTGTCCATTTTTATGACAAGTATTTTCGGACGGAGGGAGTATAACATTGTAGTAAGTCCTCTCCTGGTAATATGATTTTGCGTATTTTACCATCATTTTGTCGTGCTCTGGAGTCAGGGAGATTAACCATCATTTTGTCATGATCTGGAGTCAGGGAGCGGCATTGCAACGGTTCATGTTGTCGGTTCAACTATACAATAGTGTGGTGTTGCAACGACTCATGCCCATAGTTCAAAGTGCGTGTGGAAGGGGGCGTTTGTATCTGCTGGACGTCACGCTGGTTTTGTTTTCTCTAATAGTGGTATATATGCCAGGTCATGTATGTCTTTTCTTCTATTGAAAATATTTTGGTTGACAAATCCGATGGGCTGGGTATGAGAAAGGAGATACTACTTTTTCTTTGTCTTTTCTGCTTCACAAGGTCACATGCACAACTAGCCATAGTGGGAATAACTTCAGCAGTAACATCGAGTCCAACTCAGCACATTTGCTTATGTGGCAATGAGTTAATGAGGAGAGAGATAGTTACAGTAACTTAGCTAGTTACTGTAACATCATATGTCCCAATGCAATATGAGTCTATAACCTCATAAATGAAGCTTTGCATGTTATCACATTTATGTTACTATCCACTATGAAGGTAGTAACATAGTCTAGGGATATGTGTATGGGAAAATACACAGGAGCTCTCGGGTGCTCCACACCCCTATACGAAAAATATTCGTAAAAAATTCCCAGAAAATCAAAAAAATCTAAATTTTCGGGATGTCAAACCTGGTCCCCAATCTACTTCCGTGCGAAATTTCGTGAAAAAATACCCAAAAACGCATCCGTGGCGAAGGAATTACTGCCCGAAAAAATTTTACACAAACGGTGTTTTGCTATACATAGGAAATTTTTGTCTTTTTTGCCGCGAATACGTTTCCTGGTACTTTTTCACCAAACCTCATACGGGAGTACATTGGTAACCCACGTTTGATATTCCAAAATCCCAGATTTTTTTTCAAATTTCTCGGTATTTTTTTTCCTAGTATTGTACATATAGGGGTGCGGAGCATCCGAGAGCTCTAAATCTTTGTCCTATGTGTATGTTACTAGTATATGTTACTATGCACTGCACTGTGGCTAGTCTCATACAGTCTGACCTACATTAGCATATGGCATGCATATCATTAATGCCCGGAAGAAAGTTTAACCACATATGGCCTGACAATCATCTGACATGCAACAGGCTCAATGCGTCTATCCCGAGACAATGCGCACTCAACTTCAAACTTCCCAATCTTTTATTGTGGTTCACACTAAAACTAATACTTAAGTAGTACTTCCTCCGTCCGAAAATACTCGTTGGAGGAATGGATATATGTAGATGTATTTTAGTTCTAGATACATTCATTTTTATGCATTTCTCCGACAAGCATTTCCGGACGGAGGGAGTACTTCCTCCGTCCCAAAATACTTGTAATCAAAATGGAAAAAAATTGATATATCTAGAACTAAAATACATCTACATACATCCCCTTTTATTCATTTTGATGACGAGTATTTCCGGACGGAGGGAGTAGTAGATTATTACAACTAATCCATTCCTTTTGTAATTTCGGTCATATTTTGACCATGATTTTAACTAATAAGATATAACCTATATTTAACAAAAACAATATTGTTGAAAACTACATTCAAGTACGAATCCAACAACATAAATTATGCTGACATACATTAACATTTTGCTAATCAAATATGTGATCAAAGACAATGAGGACTGATATACACATACGGAGGTAGTCTGGCAAGCACGGAAGCAGCCAAAGACATGAGAGATTAATGTGTAACGGGGGATCCGATTTCCAAGGGCAATATAGGAAAGATTCCACGTTCCTGACCTCTCCTTGCGGAAATGACTAAGAGTTTACGACTTGTTCAATACTCACTCCGTTTCAAAATAGATGACTCAACTCTGTACTAACTTTAGTACAAAATTAGTAAAAGTTGAGTCATCTATTTTGAAACGGAGGGAGTATATGCTCATGCGAGTATGCTGGATTAGCGCAGTGGTGCCATTATGACATGACACTCTGAGGTCGAGGTCAACTCAAAGACTTAAGACCCACTCTAGCTAGAGTACAGACACTGTACAAATGGACGGAGAGAGAGAGAGAGAGTATAGGAGTAGCGTATAGTACTAGACACATATGCTAGTGGCAGTAGGAGTATGCTCGATTAGCGCAGTGGTGCCATTATGACATGACACTCGAGGTTGAGGTCAACCCTAAGACTTAAGACCCAGTCTCGAGTAATATGAGAATCGCGTTCAAGAAGGAGATCGCATCACGCTTCACTTGTAGTACTCACAGATTTGCAGAATACTGAGTCTTGAGGTCTGACCTCCACTTCCATTAAATCTCATGCACACATGCATATACTAGCTAGTAGGAGCAGCTCCCAAGTCTGTGAGGGTCAGTGTCCTCCATTGTTCACTCAAGCTAAGTGAACAAGCCAGTAGGGACAAGATGAAAAAGGGCAGGAGGAACGACAAGGGTAAGAAGCTTGCGGGCAAGGCCGCAGCAAGGGCTCTCGTCTGGCTTCTGCTTCCTCTCCTCGTCTTCGTCGTGCTCAACTCCGATCACATGCCGCAGCTTCCTCTTCAAGCAACAACTCTTTGTAAGTCCCCTCGATTTACCAGCAACAACTCTTTGCAAGTCCCCTTGATTACATTAGAAGCAACAAGTCTAGATTTCGAGTGTTCATCTGATCTATATGTGCGCGCGCTCATCTTCGATTCATCGTCCCAAAGACTCATTACTCAAACTCTTGACCCATAGTATGAGTTGACGTGTACTACCTCCCTAGTGGTTTATTGATCTCGTTCATATTTTATGCTAAATTTTAACCATAGATTTAACTAAAAAATGTTACTGCATGTCGTCAAAATTTACATCGTTAGAATCGTATTTGAAAATAGTTTCCGCTAATATTATTTTTACTATGTTTAAATTTTACTTTTATTAGTTAAAATCATGGACGAAATATGACTCTAAATACTAATACGAGGGGCACGGAGGTAGTAACAACGATTTAACATATCTGTTACAGCACGTTATGTATACTGCCCATGAGCTTGATTGTTTTCTAATTGGTTCATCAATTTGGCGCATTGAATTCAGATTTGGTCGCCCATTCACCACCACCTTCTCCCGCATCAAGCGAGCAGACACCCGGCGTGGCCGTCGATACACCACCTTCCGCCGCATCACGCCATGAAATGCCCGGCAAAGCTGTCGGTGCACCACCTTCTCCCGCATCAAGCGAGCAGACACCCAGCATGGCCGTCGATACACTACCTTCCACCGCATCACGCCATGAAACCCCCGGCAAAGCCGTCGGCGCACCACCTTCTCCCACAACAAGCGACCAGACACCCGGCGTGGCCGTCGATGCACCACCTTCCGCCGCATCACGCGACGAGACGCCCGGCGACACCATCAGTGCAAACAAAAGTCAAGGCGACGTCGCCCGTCGACGAGGTAATCAGTTACCTTTTCTCCACAGAGCAGAACCGTTATTATAAGTCTGCCTAAACAAAGTAATGCTAACAGGCATTGTGTTAGCTGTACAGTAGTACCAATGGAATAATCCAACGGCAATTGAGATCTCTGCAAGAGTGACAAGAGCAAAACTAAATAGAAGTTTCTTTCTACCAATTAATAACTCTTTTGTGCATCTCACGGATACAGATGTGGCAGCACCAAGAAGCAAGTCAATCTGTGACTTCAGCAGTGAACGAATGGACATCTGTGCCATGCAAGGCGACGTCCGTATGCACGGCAAATCCGCCACCGTGTACGTGGTCTCAGCATCCGACGACAGCTACCGGCCAGAGAATGGTACGGTGAAGATCCGCCCATACCCGCGCAAGTCGGAGGAAGGAACGATGCAGACTATCCGGGAGGTGACCATCCGCTGGAGCGGGCTGGATGCGCCACGGTGCACGGTGACGCACGACGTCCCCGCGGTGCTCTTCTCCACCGGCGCCTACCTCAACAACTTTTTCCACGCTATGACCGACGGCATCATCCCTCTCTTCAACACCGTGAGGGAATACGATGGCCGCGTCCAGCTTGTGGTCACCGACTACAACGGCAAGTGGGTTGACAAGTTCCAACGCATCCTCGCCGTGCTCTCCAAGTACCCGGTCATCAACTTCGACGCCGACGACAAGGTGCGTTGCTTCCCGTCGGTGCACGTCGGCACCGAAGGCCATAAGGAGATGGGGATCATTCCTGCTCTCTCCCGCAAGGGCTACACAATGACGGACTTCCGGAACTTCCTCCGGTCGGTCTACTCGCTGAAACGTGAGTGGTCGACTCCCGTAAACCGGACCTCCGGCGACAGGCCTCGCCTCCTCATGATTCTGCGCCGCAACTCGAGGGCGTTCGCAAATGAGGCGGAGGCCGTCGCAGCTGCCACAGAGGTCGGCTTCGAGGTGGTGTCGGCGGAGCCGCAGATCGTGAGCGACATGGCCCGGTTCGCAGAGGTCGTGAACTCGTGCGATGTGATGGTGGGCGTGCATGGCGCGGGGCTCACCAACCTGTTGTTCCTCCCACGCAACGCCACATTGGTGCAGGTCGTCCCGTGGGGCGACATGAGCTGGGGGTCCAATGCTGCCTTTGGTGCACCGTCAGCTGACATGGGGCTCCGGTACGTCCAGTACGAGACGACCCCCGAGGAGACGACGCTCAAGTACAAATACCCGAGGGACCATGCCGTCTTCACCGACGTTGCCTCCATAAACAGGCAGGGGTACGGCATGACGTGGGAGCTCTTCCTCAACGGCCAGAACATCACCCTCGACATCGACCGCTACAGAGGGGTGCTACAGAAAATCTTCCATGATAGTATAATGGTTGATCCTTCATTTAATTCTGATCCGGTCGTCGAAGCACCACCTTCTCCGGCATCAAGCGGCGAGACACCCGGGGACGTCCTCGATCGGAACAGAGGTAATTAATTGCTTGTTGTCTGCAGAGCACCGAGCTTGTTCAAAAGTCAAGTCTGGCCAAATTAAATATATTGTAATCTGTTGCAGATCTCCAAAACGAAAAGGGGTTGCTGGCCATGAACGCGGGAGTAGATGCTTCTTTGATAAAATCAGGTACATATCAAGTATGTATCCTGTATATCCAAGCACTGGGTTGTACAGTACCAACATATTATAGAAATTACTGCTAGTTAGTACCAATTAGAGGCATCTTTGGAGCCACTGTGTTAATTAATCCAAGAAAACATGCCATAAATAACCAAACCATTTGAATTCAATAGACTACGATTAGATGTGAGATAGAGTACTATATTTGCACATGGTTGTAAGTTCTGCCAGTCTTGGATCTCTACGTCTTTACATTTTCTAGTAAGATCTTTTTTGCGGGTGACATTTTCTATTGAGATATACAAAGATTCGCTAAATAGATAAAAGAAAAAAATGTGCGGAAATAGAGACAATAATATGACCATGCAATTTTGTTTGGCCCAATGTGCAATACTAAAACTTCAGAGAGATAAATATATGGACTTATTCACTGTATATTGAGTGTCCATATGAAATTACTATGATAATAAGTCAGATATTTCTTTCAGAGGCCACACCACAAGATCCCGGACTAACTATAAACAATATTAAATGTTTTTACTATTCACCTCCAAAACAATGCCTCTAAGGCTAGTCATAGTGGGAAGTAACTTAGAGTAGTAACATGCACATGTTACTAGTCTATGTTACTAACTTCATAGTGGGTAGTAACATAAGTGTGATAACATATAGATCTTCATTATTGCTTTGTAGACTCATTTTACATTGAAAAGTGCTATGTGATGGTAACATATTATGTTACTCTATTTGCCTCTCTCCGCATTAATTACTTGACACATCATCTTCTTTGCTTATGTGGCATGTATGTTACTACCTATGTTACTCCCACTATGACCAGCCTAAATAGTAACCATATAAAAATTGTCAGAATACATGTACGAACCCGTGCATGAATTGATGACTAGTAGAGTATATATAATAAAGTGCTGCCCATGATGGGATAATCCAACGACAATTGGAAAATTCCTAAGAGTGACAAAAGAAAACCTACGAAATGTTTTTAATTAGTACTAGTTAATACTCCCTAGTCCCTATGCTCTCAAATATAATATGTTATACTCCCTCCATCACAGTTTAGAAGGTACCTTTTAGATTTCATGCATTTCCAGAATTGAGAAGGATTAAAGCGCATTTCATTTACTGCCTAGTAGTACACCACGCATGAGTAATTAGTAGTACTAGTACTAGTAGTTGCATGCATGGTGTGAACGTGGTGTGGAAGCCCGGGGTGTGAACGTGGAGTGGAATTGATCTCCACCAATGCATGCCAGGAGGCTGCTCGTTTATTGGAGGTCGGATTTAGTAAGACTGGTCATAGTGAGGAGTAACTTAAACTAGTAACATGCGTATTATGTTACTACCTTTATAATGGATAGTAACTTATGAATGGTAACATACAAACCTTCATTAATTGAGACATACACTCATTCTTCCTCGGGGTGTGTTATGTTACAGTAATATATTATATTAGCACAAACATCTCTCCCCTCATTAACTCAATGCCACATAAGCAAATTTATGTTGGAATGTGTTATGTTACTACCTAAGTTACTCCCACTATGACTAGCCTAAAGCGTTAACTTCCCAGCTAATTAGGCGCATACAATTAACTAGGCTGTTTTTTCCAGTCGAACGCATGGAGGAAATGGAGCCAATCGCTGCATACCTTGGTTCTAGCGATCTGGGCTAGACGCCTTGTAAACTGTCACCGAGGGAGTACTTTTTTTTCCTGATTCGGATGTATATAGACGCATTTTAATTTCTCTTCACTCATTTCAGTCCGTAAGTAGTTCAAAACATCTCATATTTGTGAACAGAGAGAGTAACTCTTTTGTGCATGATACAGATGTGGCAGCACCAAGAAGCAAGTCAATCTGTGACTTCAGCAGTGAACGCATGGACATATGTGCCATGCAAGGCGACGTCCGTATGCACGGCAAATCCGCCAGCGTGTACGTGGTCTCAGCGTCTGACGACAGCTACCGGCCAGAGAACGGGACAGTCAAGATCCGCCCGTATCCGCGCAAGTCGGAGGAAGGAACAATGCACGCTATTCGGGAGGTGACCATCCGCTGGAGCGGGCTCGATGCGCCACGTTGCACAGTGACGCACGACGTCCCCGCGGTGGTCTTCTCCACCGGCGCCTACCTGAACAACTTTTTCCATGCGATGACCGACGGCATCATCCCTCTCTTCAACACCGTGAGGGAGTATGATGGCCGCGTCCAGCTTGTGATCACTGACTACAACCGCAAGTGGGTCGACAAGTTCCAACGCATTCTCGCCGCGCTCTCCATATACCCGGTCATCGACTTTGACGCCGACGACAAGGTGCGTTGCTTCCCGTCGGTGCACGTCGGCACCGAAGGCCATAAGGAGATGGGCATCATCCCTGCTCTCTCCCGCAAGGGCTACACAATGACGGACTTCCGGAACTTTCTCCGGTCGATCTACTCGCTGAAGCGTGAGTGGTCGACCCCCGTAAACCGGACCTCCGGCGACAGGCCTCGCCTCCTCATGATTCTGCGCCGCAACTCGAGGGCGTTCGTGAATGAGGCGGAGGCCGTCACAACAGCCACAGAGGTCGGCTTCGAGGTGGTGTCAGCGGAGCCACAGGTCGTGAGCGACATGGCCCGGTTCGCAGAGGTCGTGAACTCGTGCGACGTGATGGTGGGCGTGCATGGCGCGGGGCTCACCAACCTATTGTTCCTCCCACGCAACGCCACATTGGTGCAGGTCGTCCCGTGGGGCGACATGAGCTGGGGGTCCAATGCTGCATTTGGTGCACCGTCGGCTGACATGGGGCTCCGGTACGTCCAGTACGAGACGACCCCCGAGGAGACGACGCTCAAGTACAAATACCCGAGGGACCATGCCGTCTTCACCGACGTCGCCTCCATAAATAGGCAGGGGTACGGTATGACGTGGGAGCTCTTCCTCAACGGCCAGAACATCACCCTCGACATCGACCGCTACAGAGGGGTGTTGCAGAAAATCTACCTTGATAGTATAATGGTCGATCCTTCGTTTAATTCTGACCCGGTCGTCGAAGCACCACCTTCTCCGGCATCAAGCGGCGAGACACCCGGGGACGTCCTCGATCAGAACAGAGGTAATTAATTGCTTGTCCTCTGCAGAGCACGGAGGTTCAGTTTGCTTGTTCGAAACTCAAGTCTGGCTACTCAATTGAATATGTATATTGTAATCTGTTGCAGATCTCCAAAACGAGAAGGGGCTGCAAGCCATGAATGCAGGAGTAGTAGATGCTTCTTTGATAAAATCAGGTACGATACCAAGTACTCCCTCCGTCACAGTTTAGAAGGCAGAATTAAATTTGCGTGCGTTTTCACAATAGACAAGGTTTAGGGCGCATTGCATTTATTTCTAGTAGCTAAGTAGTACTCTGATGTACTATTCCTATATGCATGCGTAGTGTGAATGCTATTTTTTAGCCCATCTCATAGCCAATAGATAACCACCTAGGTCCCAGAGAATTTTCAAGTGTGCCTTCTAAACCGTGATGGAGGGACTACTGCATATCCAAGCACTGCGTATTTGCATTCATAATTTGGTTGTGGCGCGAGAAAACATAGTAGAATTTGGTACTACTAGAAAACAAACTTAATACTGATAGACTTTGCGTTAGTTGTGCAGTACCAACATATTATAGTAATCACTCCTACTAATTAGAGGCATCTTTCGAGCCACCATGTTAATCCTAGAAAACATGTGATAAATAACAAACGAATTGAATTCGAGGACTAAGACTAGATGTGAGATAGAGTATATTTGTGCGCGGTTCTATGTTCTGGCAGTCCTGGATCTCCATGCCTTCACATTTTCTATTAACATATTCAACCATTCGCTTGCACGCTGCGAGTTTGTAGCCGATTAGCCCTTCGGTTGTCCGTATGTATGTTTATGTACCTCGCAAAGTAGAATCCTATAATAGACTAATGCATCTTTCTTTTATTAGTGCATGTACTCCCTCTGTAAATAAATATAAGAGCGTTTAGATAACTAAAGTAGCGATCTAAACGCTCATTTTTTTTACGGAGGGGTACTATGCAAGCAGAATCTCTACCTTCGTCCTCTCTTTCATCGAGATATGTGTACATAAGTGTGTTGTATGTAATCTAGCTACGTGCACTAATCGGTACTTTTTTTATTTGAAAAATCACCATGTACCCAGTCTACCCAGTCAAAATGCATTTCTATGCATGCGTACTGCATCAATCTTAATCATAAATCACGGATATATACACGTAGTAAGCTTTTCCAAATATGTATATAAACTGTTCTAAGATATTTTCCAAATTAGTCTAAAGAATCAGTATATATAAACACGAAATCCAAAATTATATTAAGTTGAAAATTGCTAACAAAGTGCAAGCACATCCATAAACCATAGATTCCATTAGTCCGGGCATTAGATTTCATATAAATTGGAACACATATTGTTAAAAGAAATCAGCCAAACAGTAACTAAGAAAAAGGTGCTCACATGTGGACATGTCGATGGCACACGCTCCTTGCATGGTTAATAGTCCCAAAAATATGTGTGGTTAATAGAACCCGCGAAGGTATGTAATGTCTCAGCCGGGTCAATTTGTAGATCATATGGGCCTCATAATCTTTAAAAAGACATTTTTGCAAATAAATGGGAAATAGTGACATGATATTTCGTTAGATATAGCCTCTAGTACGAACTAGCATGGAAAGATATATATGAAGTGACATGACTAATTAGATAAAACAAAAAAAATGTGTGGAAATAGATACAATAATATGACCTTGCAATTTTTTTTGGCCCAATGCCTAATACGAAAACTTCAGAGAGATAAAGATCGGAACTTATCCACTGTATATTGAGTGTCCACATGAAATTAATATGATAATAATTCAGATATTTCTTTTGGAGGCCACACCACGAGATCCCGGACTAACAGTAAATAAGAAAGATGCAAATATGGTCAAAGAAAATTCATTTCTTTTTTTGAAACAGACATGAACGTCTCTTTTATCAATGTAGTGAGTTTTACCAAGAAAAAACATATGTTGTAAAGTAGGTGAAGATATTTCAAGTTAAAAAGTAGCCTTCGTTTAGAACCTTTTTTTTTGTTTTACCCAGATCACAACATCTTTCTTTTGTTCATGAAAAGTTTCAAACATGTATAGGACCTGAACATGTTTATTACAGAAGTACTTCTTAAATTCTCTAAATATTTATTGTTTTTACTATTCACGTCCAAAACGGTATACCTCTAATAGTAACCATATAATTGTCAGAATACATGTATGAACCCGTGAACGAATTGATGAGTAGTAGAGTATATAATAATGGGCTGCCCATGATGGAATAATCCAACGGCAATTGAAAATTTCATAAGAGTGAACAAAAAAACTAAGAGATGTTTCTAACAAATACTAATTAATACTTCCTCCATTCACAAATATAAAATGTTCTATATTTTTTGCTTATTCGGATTTATAGACGTATTTTAGTTGTTTGTTCACTCATATCAGTTTTTTTGTAAAGACTAATTTCATTATGTAAGTACTCCATATCAAAATATCCAAAACATATTATATTTATGAACAAAGGGAGTAACTCTTTTATGCATGATACAGATGTGGCAGTACCAAGAAGCAAGTCAATTTGCGACTTCAGCAGTGAACGAATGGACATCTGTGCCATGCAAGGCGACGTTCGTATGCACGGCAAACCAGCCACCGTGTACGTGGTCTCAGCGTCTGATGACAGCTACCGGCCAGAGAATGGGACGGCAAAGATCCGACCGTACCCACGCAAGTCGGAGGAAGGAACTATGCAGACTATACAGGCGGTCACCATCCGCTGGAGCGGCCTGGATGCGCCACGGTGCACGGTGACGCACGACGTCCCTGCGGTGGTCTTCTCCACCGGCGCCTACCTCAACAACTTTTTCCACGCGATGACTGACGGCATCATCCCTCTCTTCAACACCGTGAGGGAGTATGATGGCCGCGTCCAGCTTGTGATCACTGACTACAACCGCAAGTGGGTCGACAAGTTCCAACGCATTCTCGCCGCGCTCTCCATGTACCCGGTCATCGACTTTGACGCCGACGACAAGGTGCGTTGCTTCCCGTCAGTGCACGTCGGCACCGAAGGCCATAAGGAGATGGGGATCATCCCTGCTCTCTCCCGCAAGGGCTACACGATGACGGACTTCCGAAACTTTCTCCGGTCGGTCTACTCGCTGAAGCGTGAGTGGTCGACCCCTGTAAATCGGACCTCCGGCGACAGGCCTCGCCTCCTGATGGTGCTGCGCCGCAACTCGAGGGCGTTCGCGAATGAGGCGGAGGCTGTCGCAGCTGCCACACAAGTTGGCTTTGAGGTGGTGTTGGGGGCCCCAGAGGCCGTGAGCGACATGGCCCGGTTCGCAGAGGTCGTGAACTCATGTGACGTGATGGTGGGCGTGCATGGCGCGGGGCTCACCAACCTGGTGTTCCTCCCGCGGAACGCCACATTGGTGCAGGTCGTCCCGTGGGGAGACATGAGTTGGGGGTCCAATGCTGCCTTTGGTGCACCGTCGGCTGACATGGGGCTTCGGTATGTCCAGTACGAGACGACCCCCGAGGAGACGACGCTCAAGTACAAATACCCGAGGGACCATGCCGTGTTCACCGACGTCGCCTCCATAAACAGGCAGGGGTACGGCATGACGTGGGAGCTCTTCCTCAATGGCCAGAACATCACGCTCGACATCGACCGGTACAGAGGGGTGTTACAGCAAATCTACCTTGATAGTATAGTGGTTGATCCTTCATTAAACTAGATGACCCGTTGCACCTTGATGGAAAGGCCTAATGCAGCCAAGAAGCGACACGATCTATATGAAACACATTTCATGAATTATTCGCAAAGTAGAATCCCAATTCATGACATGCGACATTTCTCAACACTCGTGATATTGCATGATATGGTTCATGTTCAAGGTACATATCCAGAAAGTGTTTGCAGATATTCTAGAAGTTCTCAAACTATGTCTTTAAGTGTTACTGAATATTCCTGAAAATTCTCAAACTATTTAAAAAGTTTTTTGTGACTAATTATGAAAGTGATTGGTCTGATTTTGATACTCAAACCGTTTCTAAAAGCATTCCTAATATTTTGCAGTTAGAATATTTCACATTTGTTTTATATACACCCCACATATTTATACGTAAATGTAACATCCTTTTAGTTGCCCACACATAAGTTAATACAAATACAAACACTTATTGTTGTCTGGTATTATGAAATACAACACCAACAACATCGACCTAATACAAACACAATAAACGTTGTCTGAAACTCCATGCAAAATCAAAGGAAGATAGTATCGACTGAGACATAACAAAGTCTCTGTCGACTGAGACTTAGCAAAACTGATTATCAAAATAGCATACACACCTTCAATTTGCACATCAATCTGATTCTACACTATGCATATCAATGAGGTTCAACACTAAATAAATGTATACACTAAGCATATCAATGACATTCTACACAAAGCATATCATCGGATTCTACACTCTGCATATATATAGCAGTCAGATTGTACACTAAGCATTAACCATCAAACGACTTTAAGTTACATAACATGAGATGGCTGAAAATATTGGTCCTTGTCAGACTGTCACAAATGGTACCCCGACGTACTCCACGCATGGCAGAAGTCTGTCGAAGAGGTGGTCGGTCTCATCCTTGTCGAGCCTCACTCTTTGGGCAAAGACGACATCGTCAAATGTGTCCTCATCATCATCATCAGTGTAGGCAACAATGACAGAAACCCTGGATTTTTTTTGTCCCCTTAAGGAGAATTTGATCATTTCACCCCTAGTGCAACGATTGTGGGTGATGAAGCGATCCAATATTTCTCCTCCCATTTGGGTCATTGTTGGTCCTTTCTTGAGATCCAGAGTGTAGGGTCCCCCAGGAGCCTCGAAGATCACAATGTCTTCGGTAATGTTGCAGGGGACAATCTGTGTAACAAAAAAACAAAAAACACACAATACATTAATGGAAAAAAGCAACGGAAACAAAAGAACAAACTAACATGTCCTATTAGAGAAGAGGTTTGTTACCACTGAAGGAACGAAAAACTGTCGGAAATAGATGTCGAACAACAAGCCAGTTGTAAGGCCCGTGGCGCACCTTGACTTGCGCAGTTGACATGGCGCCATTTTCCTATATGTTGTTTATATTAATGATTACTTTAATTTGGTTATTTTTAAAATTTTAGTTATATTATTCTTATTTGTAGTTAGGTTATATTTATATTTATGTTTTATTTTTATACTTATATTTATACTTACGTTTATTTTGTTTTGTGTTAAGTAGTTGAAGACAATAATTAGGAGAACAACATCACTGATCTAGATACATAATAGTAGAAGGATAAACAATAACAAATAATGGTTACTCGTTTTAGTTAATTCCCTAAAATATGAACATAAACAGTGCAATGACTCCCAAAAAAGAAATGATGTCACGGATCAAGCTGGGAGAATGAGCCCAATCATAACACAAGATAAAAGTGCATATCGAAACTTCTTGATTTTTTTATTTGACCTTCTATCTCATCATTCTTGACTTGCATCTCATCATTCTTGACTTGCATCTCATCTAACTATTGTATCGGTGGTCCAAGGTGGTTCTAGAGGAACTCGCTTACATATTTCTGCACGAGATAGACCTATATCCATGTGTTGCAAGATATTGCTCCTTCCTGCAGATGTGTATACACATAATGATGTTCATGTCACTAGATTTGAATTGTGCAAATTTGATGGAAATTACCGAGAAATTTTATGTTATATACCTTTTCACATGTAGAACTCTCATTCTGGATTCCGTGTCCTGTGCGAACTTTTCTTATCGTGAGGGCATCGATAGCCGCAAACTAGCACATGTGCCCTCGCCCTATTTCAGGCAGCTTCAACATTGGTGGTGTAGCCGTCGGAACGAACGAACGTTGTGCTGCTGCAGCGAGATGATTCGTCGAATATGGCCAGATGCATAGTCCACGGTGACGAGCTCATGGCGTAGCCGATAGAGGCTCGGGGGAGCTTGATTGCTTGTATCTGTGTTGGTAATTCCCTGAAGAGGAGAGGATGATGCAGCACAACAAAGGTAAGTATTTACCTCAGTAATGAAACCAAGGTTATCAATTCAGTAGGAGAACCAAGCAGCACTATGTAAACAACACCTGCACACAAACAACAAAAACTTGCAACCCAACGCGTAAGAGGGGTTGTCAATCCCTCAATGATATTGAGATAGATTAAATTGTATGAGATTTAATAAATATATCTAACTAAAACAAAAAATAAAATAAATAAATAAAAAGTGCAGCAAGATATTTTTTGTTTTAGTATATGATAGAAAATAGAACCGGGGCCATAGTTTTCACTAGAGACTTCTCTCGAGAAAATAATAAACAAATTACTGTTGGGCAATTGATAGAAAAGCGACTAATCATGACGATATCCAAGGCAACGATCATGTATATAGGCATCACGTCCAAGATTAGTAGATCGACTCCTGCCTACATCTACTACTATCACTCTACACATCGACCGATATCCAACATGCAATAAGAACGATGACATGATGTAGACAAGATTTATTCATGTAGGAATAAATCCAATCTTGTTATCCTTAATAGCAATGATACATGCATGTCATGTTTCTTTCTGTCACTGAGATTGAGCACCGCAAGATCGAACCCATCACAAAGCACCTCTTCCCATGGCAAGAAAAAATAATCTAGTTGGCCAAACCAAACAAAAATTTAAGAGAAGAAATATAAGGCTATAACAATCATGCATATAAGAGTTCAACAAAGACTCAAATAATATTCATGTATAGAACTGATCATAAACCCGCATTTCATCGGATCCCAGCAAACACACCGCAAAAAGGAGTTACATCAAATAGATCTCCAACAACATCGAGGAGAACATTTTATTGAAGATCAAAAAGAGAGAAGAAGTAATCTAGCAACTAGCTACGGACCCGTAGGTATGTGGTAAACTACTCACGCATCATCGAAGGGGCATCAAGGATGATGAAGAACCCCCTCCGTGATCATTGCCCCCTTCGGCAGAGTGTCGGTAAAGGCCTATAGATTGGATCTCGTGGTTCTGGAATTTCTGGTTGCTGAAACTGTATTTCCTCGACTCCCCTAGGGTTTTGGGGATTTTATAGTATTTATAGAGGTGGAAGTGGGTCGAGAAGGTTCCCGTGGGCTCCACTACCCACCAGGGTGCGCCTGGGGCCTCTGGCGTGCCCTGGTGCCTAGTGGGCCCCATGGGCCTCCTCCCGTGTGCTCCTTTGGCTCCCTGGGTGTCTTGTCCAGAAAAAAATCTCCAAAAAGTTTTGCCGCATTTGGACTTCGTTTGGTATTGATATTCTACAAAGTAAAAAACAAGAAAAAAACAAACAACTGGCATGGGGCACTATGTCAATAGGTTAGTCCCAAAAAATGTTATGAAGTTGCTAGTAAATGAATATAAAACATTCAAGATTGATAATATAACAGCATATGGAACAATCAAAAATTATAGATACGTTGGAGACGTATCAGGGCTCAGCCGAGGAGGTAGAGTCCCAATGTCCACCGAGGTGGGCTCGCATGTGGGGCTCATACCGATTCTACAAGCTCTGGTGGGTCCCTTACCTGCCACGTAGCTCAGAGGAAAAGAACAAAAACTAAGAGGAGATAGCTAGGGAGAAGCATTTTTTGGAGAAAGAAGTGAAATTGTTTGAGAAACAACGAGGGCTACCAACACTCTTATATAGGCAAAATTTTGTTGGTGGCATGCCCAGAAAAGGCACGCCAGCACTAGACTAATTACCTATGGCGTTCATAGAAATCCAACATCACCACTAACTTATGTTTGGTCAGTACAGATGGCCCCACCAACTTGTGGCATGTTAGATAAATGCAATGCTACCACTAACACTATAAAGGTGGCATACCAAATATGCCAACGCCACCACTATATAGAAAAACTAGTGGCGGCGTAGACCGGAAATGGCGCGCCAACAATTAAAGTTGTGGCTAGCCACTCTAGTAGGGCATGAAAATCTCGATTTGCCATGCATGAGAAACTAAGTTCATTCCCCACAACTTAAAACAGAGAAAAGTAGCCATGATGTTTTTATTTAAGTTGTAGATTTACTATGCATGACAAACTAAAGTTTGCAATCACTTATACCAAAAAAAAGTAGCCAAGATGTTTGTACCTAAAAAGTTGCCATCCGCTAAATCGTAGATTTCCAATGCATTACAAACTAAAGTTTGCCATTACTTATACATAGAGAATTAGCCATGATGTTTTACATAGGTTTGCCATGTAGGAAATCCTATATTCATGCTCTAGTGAAACAAAACAGAGCATATTTGAAATTCATATGTATTATCTCTAACATACAAAAAAGTGCAATATACTAGAAAGTTAAACTACAACATGTCCAAAAAAATCATATATATCAAACATGTAGTTAAAAAACCAAAAATTGCAATGATTCTAGAAGGTTTATATAGATCATGTATTTATCATGCAAAATCTATCTTAAAAAACTATGAGTATAAAGTTGTCATGCTGATTTTAGGGACCTAGCATGACATGTACTAAGTGTTAACGCGCATTGGAGGACATTAAAAACTACTGCCTCACCCCGCAAAAAAAAACTACTCCCTCAATTCCACACTTATTATGGAAGGTTGGAGTATCATAGTGTATATGAAGTCGTGAAGGTGCTCAAATTCACCTCCCACACAAAAAAGGGGAAAGCTAAAAAATGCGTAAAAAAGCATCTGATATAGTAGAAAAAAATAAGTGGCCATGTATGGTCAATTATGATTGACTATGGATAGAAAAAACAAAGTGGTAATTTTTTTTCATTTACCATGATCCATAGACACTACATTCCATGAAGACGCTCAAAAAACACAACATGGCAAAAATGTGTGTAAAATTTCCATGAT
Source organism: Triticum dicoccoides (assembly GCF_002162155.2). Taxonomy (NCBI): domain Eukaryota; kingdom Viridiplantae; phylum Streptophyta; class Magnoliopsida; order Poales; family Poaceae; genus Triticum; species Triticum dicoccoides. The sequence continues at coordinate 723,926,912 of NC_041391.1, forward strand.
GCATACAAACTACTTGACATGATGCTAAAAAATGGCAGTAATGACAGATTGTGTGTAAGTTTTTCATGGTGGCAAATATATGTGTAAAATTGCCATGATGCATACAAACTACTTGCCGTCACTATCAAAACTGACATTTGTGGCAAATTTTGTGTAAATTTGCTATGATCCCAAATATCTTGTAAAATTACCATGATGCACATGAAATACTTTTCATGATGCTTAAAAAGACATTCCTGATAAAATGTGTGTAATTTTACCATGATGGTAAATTTAGTTTCAAATTGTCATGATGCATACAAACCAATTGCCATGGTGCTCAAAAAACACATCACCGTAATTTGCACACAAATTTGCAATGATGCTCAAACATAACTCATGGCAAAAAAGTGTGTGTAAAATGGTCATTGCATACACAGTACTTGTCATGTTCTTTAGAAACACAAAATCATGGTAAAACTGTGTGTAGATTTCCCACATTGCATAAACACTACATGCCATGATGATCATAAGACAGTGGGAAAAAAAGGAAAAAAACACACATGGAAAATCACCTTTCATTTGGCATGATATTTGCCATGTGGAAACAGATTTAGATGCAAAAGGAAAAGATGAAAAACATCTTTAGTTCTCATGGAAGCGAAAATCTTAACTTGAAACACGAAATCTTCTTTAAGGTGTCATGATATTTTCCAGGTGGAGCTGTATTTAATATGAGAAGAGGTAAAAAAAATCATATTTAAGTTGTCATGGACAACAAACATCTTAAAGGTTCCCCTCAACAACAAAAAAAACATCTTAAAGATGTTAAGGAACATAAAACTTCATTAAATTACAAACATATTTGCCATGTGCAAACATCTTAAAGTTCCTAGGTGGAGCGTATTTTAAGTTGCCAAGGAAAAACAACAATTTGAGACGCTATGGGAAACATAATTTAGTGGCCGTGATACTTGTCACAACATAAAACAAAGGGGGAAAAGGTGGTAGCTAAGAGAAGCATGAAATGGCAATTTATCATGGACATCTTTTTTTGGCACACGCCATAGTATTGCTGGACCAATAAAAGCAAAACAAAAGTAGACACAAACCGGATATAAAAAAACATGTAGTATGTATGAAAATTGTCGTGGGGTGAATCTAAGAGTTGCCACCTTGACAGAACACTGGGGAAAAATACTGGGAAGGCGTTCGAATGCAAAAATTGTCATTGGAGCACAACAACCCATCCAGAAAGCTTCTCCAGATAAGTACATATTACATGATATAACCACTTGACTAGTTTGTCGCAGATTTGCGACAAACCGAATCAACTAATATGCAAGCAACTCCAAAAAAAATACTATTACTATAAAAAATGCAATGCAAAATTTAGCAAAAACATATGATGGTAAAAATACCACGTTTCCTTTTAGAGTACTTTGGATTTAGAAGGAACTCATGTATGTTCGGGCAGGAAGTGCTCGGCGAGAGGAAGGGAGGAGCAATGGTGCAGCTGTCCACTGGTTGTGCTCTTTTCATGGTCGGTTGTCCTAAGGAGAAAGGGGAATGATGCTGGAGTGGGCACCTGCGAGGATGAGTGGCCAGTGGCCACGAGCGCGTCGCGCGGAAAACAATCGAACATACGTTCTATCTGCGTCATGCGGTTGATGACAGCGCTTGCGCGGATATGTGTGCGTGTGATCGAACTGTTGACATGGAGTAGCACCGGTTTGCTTCCCAGGGAATGCCAGCTAGGTAGCTTTTCCGAAGATAAAAAATGAATTTTGCAGGAGGCAAAAAGGTCATCGAAGAAAGAAACACTAGTAGAAAAGGGGGCAATGGTCCAGGCCGGTCCAGCCCATTAGTCCCGGTTCAATCCAGAACCGGGACCAATGGGGGCATTGGACCCGGTTCTTGAGCCCAGGGGGCCGGCCGGGCCACGTGGGCCATTGGTCCCGGTTCATCTGGACCTTTTGGTCCCGGTTGGCAGGACGAACCGGGACCAATGTGCCTTGCTCCTGGCCCATCACTATTGGTCCCGGTTCATGGCACGAACCTGGAACAAAGGCTTCCCTTTAGTCCCGGTTCATGCCACGAACCGGGACCAATTAATTGCCTATATATACCCCGCGAGCAGAGCACTCTCACTGCTCTGTTTTTCGTGGCCGGCGAGGAGAGAGCTTTGTGTTGCTCTAGCTCACCTCCTATGCACACGAGGTGTTCGATGGAATGCCCGAGCCACACTACTTAAGCTTTCTCCTCTCCAAGCTCCACCTCCAAGCTCCATTTTTCTCAATATTTGTCTAGGCTTAGCGGTCTGTCACGTCCCGTCTCCGTCTTCACCGCCGTCGATCGCCCGCGTCGCCGGCACCACCGTGGTGAGCCTCTTGTTCTTATCTTCTTTCTGAAAGGAAAAAAACTCTTACTTGTATGTTTATATAGATACTTGTATAATTTTCTTACTTTTATTATTGCATCTTATATAGTGCGATGGTTTTGGTATCCGCCCCCGTCGGCCCTCGTCCTGTCTATGATTCAGATGTGGTATATATTATCTTTTCATAACTATTGGTTCATTTATTGTTTATGACAATTATGCCGACCAACGTGACATAGATTTTATTTATCTAGGAGGTTGTTGAACCGGAAATTCCAACCGACCCTATTGTCGAGAGGTTAAATTTAGTTGAAGAAGAAAACAATTTGTTAAAGGAAAAAATTAGAAAAATTAAGAAGGAGAAGATGATATTAGAGTTGCATGTTGCGGATGTCGTCGATGATCACAAGATCAAGATGGATGCAATGCGCTTGAAGATTAGAAAGATTAGAAAATATGCCATTCATACCGAGGCTTGGTATCATTATGCCGTTGGATCAGTTGTTACATTGGTTGCGATTATGATCGCATTTGTTTTCGCATTGAAATGTTTTACATAGTTTCAGTGTATGGTTTAATTAATTTAGATGCTCTGCAGAGCTTTATGTTGTTAGATGAGAACTATGTATGTACTTTGGTTTTAATGTGATGATGAACTTCTATTAATTTGGTCACTTAATTATATAATGCACGCAGATGAACCGGCAATGGATGTACGGTTCAAGACACACCTCCGAGTACATTAAGGGTGTGCATGATTTTCTCGAAGTGGCTGAGGCAAACAAGCAGAATGGTTTTATGTGTTGTCCATGCCCTGTATGTGGGAATACGAAGTCTTACTCTGACCGGAAAATCCTCCACACCCACCTGCTTTACAAGGGTTTCATGCCACACTATAATGTTTGGACGAGGCACGGAGAAATAGGGGTTATGATGGAAGATGGAGAAGAAGAAGAGTACGATGACAACTATGTGCCCCCTGAATACGGTGATGCTCCTGAAGATCAAGAGGAACCAGACGATGTGCACGATGATGCTGCAACGGGCGAAGCTGCTGAAGATCAAGAGGAACCAGACGATGTGCCCGATGATGATGATCTCCGCCGGGTCATTGTCGATGCAAGGACGCAATGCGAAAGTCAAAAGGAGAAGCTGAAGTTCGATCGCATGCTAGAGGACCACAAAAAAGGGTTGTACCCCAATTGCGAAGATGGCAACACAAAGCTGGGTACCGTACTGGAATTGCTGCAGTGGAAGGCAGAGAATGCTGTGCCTGACAAAGGATTTGAGAAGCTACTTAAAATATTGAAGAAGAAGCTTCCAAAGGATAACAAATTGCCCGACAGTACATACACAGCAAAGAAGGTTGTATGCCCTCTAGGATTGGAGGTGCAGAAGATACATGCATGCCCTAATGACTGCATCCTCTACCGCGGTGCGTACAAGGATCTGAACGCATGCCCGGTATGCGGTGCATTACGGTATAAGATCAGACGAGATGACCCTGGTGATGTTGACGGCGAGCCCCCCAGGAAGAGGGTTCCTGCGAAGGTGATGTGGTATGCTCCTATAATACCACGGTTGAAACGTCTGTTCAGAAACGGAGAGCATGCCAAGTTGATGCGATGGCACAGTGAGGACCGTAAGAAAGACGGAAAGTTGAGAGCACCCGCTGACGGGTCGCAGTGGAGAAAAATCGAAAGAAAGTACTGGGATGAGTTTGCAAGTGAGCCAAGGAACATATGGTTTGCTTTAAGCGCGGATGGCATTAATCCTTTCGGGGAGCAGAGCAGCAATCACAGCACCTGGCCCGTCACTCTATGTATGTATAACCTTCTTCCTTGGATGTGCATGAAGCGGAAGTTCATTATGATGCCAGTTCTCATCCAAGGCCCTAAGCAACCTGGCAATGACATTGATGTGTACCTAAGGCCATTAGTTGAAGAACTTTTAGATCTATGGAATGGAAACGGTGTACGTACGTGGGATGAGCACAAACATGAGGAATTTAACCTAAAGGTGTTGCTGTTCGTGACCATCAACGATTGGCCCGCTCTCAGTAACCTTTCAGGACAGACAAACAAGGGATACCACGCATGCACGCACTGTTTACTTGACACCGATAGTATATATCTGGCAAGCTGCATGAAGAATGTGTACCTGGGCCATCGTCGATTTCTTCCGACCAACCATCAATGTCGAAAGAAAGGCAAGCATTTCAAAGGCGAGGCAGATCACCGGAAGAAGCCCGCCATGCGTACCGGTGATCACGTACTTGCTATGGTCAATGATTTACACGTAATCTTTGGAAAGGGTCCCGGCGGACTAGCTGTTCCGAGTGACGCTGGGGGACACGCACCCATGTGGAAGAAGAAATCTATATTTTGGGACCTACCCTACTGGAAAGACCTAGAGGTCCGCTCTTCGATCGACGTGATGCACGTGACGAAGAACCTTTGCGTGAACCTGCTAGGCTTCTTGGGCGTGTATGGGAAGACAAAAGATACAGCTGAGGCACGGGAGGACCTGCAACGTTTGCACGAAAAAGACGGCATGCCTCCAAAGCAGTATGAAGGTCCTGCCAGCTATGCTCTTACCAAAGAAGAGAAGGAAATCTTCTTTGAATGCCTGCTTAGTATGAAGGTCCCGACTGGCTTCTCGTCGAATATAAAAGGAATAATAAATATGGCAGAGAAAAAGTTTCAGAACCTAAAGTCTCATGACTGCCATGTGATTATGACGCAACTGCTTCCGGTTGCATTGAGGGGGCTTCTACCGGAAAACGTCCGATTAGCCATTGTGAAGCTATGGTCATTCCTCAATGCAATATCTCAGAAGGTGATCGATCCAGAAATTATACCAAGGCTAAGGAGTGATGTGGTGCAATGTCTTGTCAGTTTCGAGCTGGTGTTCCCACCATCCTTCTTCAATATCATGACGCACGTCCTAGTTCATCTAGTTGACGAGATTGCCATTCTGGGCCCCGTATTTCTACACAATATGTACCCCTTTGAGAGGTTCATGGGAGTCCTAAAGAAATATGTCCGTAACCGCGCTAGGCCAGAAGGAAGCATCTCCATGGGCCATCAAACAGAGGATGTCATCGGGTTTTGTGTTGACTTCATTCCTGGCCTTAAGAAGATAGGTCTCCCTAAATCGCGGTATGAGGGGAGACTGACTGGAAAAGGCACGCTTGGAAGGGACTCAATAATATGCAGGGACGGATATTCTTGGTCTCTAGCACACTACACAGTTCTACAGAACTCTACCTTGCTGACCCCGTATGTCGATGAACACAAGAACAGTCTGCGCTCCAAACACCCGGAGCAGTGCGACGACTGGATTACATGTGAACATATCAGGACTTTCAGCAGTTGGTTGGAAGCACGTATCAGAGGTGACAACACTGTTTGTGATGAGCTGTACTTGTTATCCAGGGGACCATCTTTGACTGTATTGATTTGGAAAGGATACGAGATAAATGGGAATATATTTTACATGATTGACCAAGATCAAAAGAGCACCAACCAAAACAGCGGTGTCCGCTTTGATGCAACAACCGAGAGGGGAAATGACACATATTATGGTTACATAGTGGACATATGGGAACTTGACTACGGACATGATTTTAAGGTCCCTTTGTTTAAGTGCAAATGGGTCAATGTGTCAGGAGGCGGGGTACAGGTAGACCCACAGTACGGAATGACAACAGTGGATCAGAAAAATCTTGGGTACACTGACGAACCGTTCGTCCTAGCCAATGATGTGGCACAGGTTATCTATGTGAAGGACATGTCTACCAGACCGAGAAAGAGAAAAGATAAGGAAGCGAATACATCATACAATGAGCCAAAGCGCCACATAGTTCTTTCAGGAAAAAGGGACATCGTGGGAGTGGAGGACAAGACAGACATGTCTGAAGATTATGAAAAGTTTCATGAAATTCCTCCCTTTAAAGTCAAGGATGACCCCAGCATCCTGATAAACGATGAAGATTATCCATGATTACGGCGCAATAAGCAAATGACACAAGCGAAGAAAAAGTGAAGACTTTCTCCCGCAACTATTATGATGATACCATGCCAACTTTGTAACTGACGAGTATGATACCATTGTCCGTTTTGTACATGCACATGCTATGTGTGGGTCAATTTATGATACCATGCCAACTTTCAACTTTTTCAGAGTTCATTTGAAATGCTTTAATGTCTTATGGTTCGGCCCTCGTAATAATTAAAAATAGCAACAATAAGTATTTTGTTGTAAGTAGAAACAAAATAAAACAAAAAAAGTGGAAAGTTTATAATTTTCTTAAAACTAAAAGCAAAAAGAATTAAAAATAAAGCAAAAAACAAAAGAAAATAAATAATGCACAAAACAAAACAAAAAAACTGGAAAAAAAATAAAAATAGCAACAATAAGTAAAGAAAACAAAAAAACAAAAAAAATGCCCCCACTGGGGCCCCACGGCCTGAATACGACTTGAAATCCTACTATGGGCCAGGATTCAGGCCCGCAGTAGGCCCAGAAGGCCCATCAGGCAAAGCAGTCGCAAGTAGGCCCATAAGCCTGCAGTAGAGAGGAGCTCGAGAGGGGTGCGGCAGTGGGGCTTATAAACCACTGCGCGCCCCTCTCAACTAGCGAGGTGGGACTAAACTTTGGCCCCGATGCGGGCAGCATACGGGCCTTTGGTCCTGGTTGGTGGCACCAACCGGGACTAAAGGGGGGGAATTGGTCCCTGTTGGTGCCATCAACCGGGACTAAAGGCCGCAGCTTCCCGCCCTTTGGGCTGCCGAAAAAGAGGCCTTTGGTCCCGGTTGGTAGCACCAACCGGGACTAAAGGGTGCATTAGTCCCGGTTTGTGCCACCAACCAGGACCAATGCTCCTTGTATATAAGTAGCACTTCGCAGTTTTGCAGAGTTCATCGCCACCAGTTGCCCCCCGACGACGCCGAGCACATCGACGCCGCCAGGCTGCCCCGATGCCGCCCGCCGCCCCCGCCGTCGCCGTCGCCGTCGCCCGCGCCCGTCGTCGACGCCGGCCTCCTCGA